>NC_086444.1:731124337-731279337 GCF_028390025.1 Pseudophryne corroboree | reverse complement strand
CTGCTACGGTTAGTTCCCAGGAGCAGAAGTCCTCCCCGGCTTCTACTAAATCCCCCGCATGACGCTGGGGCTCCACTGAGGGAGTCCGCGCCGGTGGGGGCACGTCTTCGACTCTTCAGCCAGGTCTGGGTTCTATCAGACGTGGATCCTTGGGCGATGGAAATTGTATCCCAAGGCTACAAACTGGAATTCGAAGAGGTGCCTCCTCGACGATTTTTCAAGTCGGCTTTACCAGCTTCTCCCCCAGAGAGGGAAATAGTTTTAGCTGCAATTCAAAAACTGTGTCAACAGCAAGTGATTATCAAGGTTCCCCTAGTACAACAGGGGAAGGGGTACTATTCAACCCTGTTTGTGGTCCCGAAACCGGATGGCTCGGTCAGACCCATTCTGAATCTAAAATCCCTAAACCTGTACTTGAAAAAGTTCAAATTCAAGATGGAATTGCTCTGGGCAGTTATCTCCAGCCTGGAAGGGGGGGGATTTTATGGTGTCACTAGACATAAAGGATGCATACAGTCATGTCCCCATAAATCCCCCTCATCAGGCGTACCTGAGATTCGCTGTATAGGACTGTCATTACCAGTTTCAGACGTTGCCGTTTGGGCTTTCCACGGCCCCGAGGATTTTCACCGAAGTAATGGCGGAAATGATGGTGCTCCTGCGCAGGCAGGGAGTCACAATTATCCCGTACTTGGACGATCTCCTGATAAAAGCGAGATCGAGAGATCAATTGCTGAAAAGCGTGTCGCTCTCTCTGAGAGTGCTGCAGCAGCATGGCTGGATTCTAAATCTACCGAAGTCACAGTTGATTCCAACGACTCGACTACCTTTCTTAGGCATGATTCTGGACACGTAACCGAAGAAGGTTTTTCTCCCAATGGAAAAAGCCCAGGAACTCCAGAACATGATCAGAGACCTGCTAAAACCAAAAAGAGTGGCAGTCCATCAATGCACTCGAGTACTGGGAAAAATGGTGGTGACCCACGAGGCCATCCCCTTCGGCAGGTTCCATGTGAGGACGTTTCAGTGGGACCTTCTGGACAAGTGGTCGGGGTCCCATCTACAAATACATCAGAAAATAAGCCTGTCCCCCAGGGCCAGGGTGTCTCTCCTGTGGTGGCTGCAGAGTGCTCACCTTCTCGAGGGTCGCAGGTTCGGCATTCAAGACTGGGTTCTGGTGACCACGGACGCGAGCCTCCGAGGATGGAGAGCAGTCACACAAGGAAAAATTTTTCAGGGACTATGGTCAAGCCAGGAGGCTTGTCTACATATCAACGTACTGGAATTGAGGGCCATATACAACGGCCTACGACAAGCGGAGAATCTTCTTCGCGACCTACCGGTTCTGATTCAATCAGACAACGTCACAGCCGTGGCTCATGTAAACCGCCAAGGCGGGACAAGGAACAGAGTGGCAATGGCGGACGCCACCAGGATTCTTCGCTGGGCGGAAAATCACATAAGCGCTCTGTCAGCAGTCTTCATTCCGGGAGTGGACAACTGGGAAGCAGACTTCCTCAGCAGACACGATCTCCATCCAGGAGAGTGGGACTTCATCAGGAAGTTTTTGCAGAGATAAGTTATTGGTGACTTCCGCAAATAGACATGATCGCGTCACGCCTCAACAAGAAGCTTCGGATGTATTGTGCCAGGTCAAGGGACCCTCAGGCAGTAGCGGTGGACGCCCTGGTGACACCATGGGTGTTTCAGTCGGTCTATGTGTTTCCTCCTTTTCCGCTCATCTCAAAAATACTGAGAATCATAAGACGAAAAAGAGTGTAGACAATACTCATTGTTCCAGATTGGTCTTGAAGGGCCTGGTATTCGGATCTTCAGGAAATGCTCACAGAAGATCCGTGGCCTCTTCCTCTCAGGGAACACCTGTTGCAACAGGGGCCCTGCTTGTTCCAAGACTTACCGCGGTTACGTTTGACTGTATGGCGGTTGAACACACAATCCTAGCGGGGAAAGGTATTTCGGAGGAAGTCATCCCTACTCTGATAAAGGCTAGGAAGAAGGTGACGGCGAAACATTATCACCGTATCTGGAGGAAGTATGTATCTTGGTGTGAAGCCAAGAATGCTCCTACGGAAGATTTCCATCTGGGCCGTTTTCTCCACTTTCTACAGACAGGAGTGGATATGGGCCTAAAGTTAGTCTCCATTAAGGTACAGATTTCGGCCCTATAAATTTTCTTTCAGAAGGAATTGGCTTCTCTCCCAGAAGTCCAGACTTTTGTAAAGGGAGTGCTGCATATCCAGCCTCCTTTTGTGCCACCAGTGGCACCATGGGACCCTTAACGTGGTGTTACAGTTCCTAAAATCTCACTAGTTTGAGCCTCTTCAAACAGTTGACTTAAAATTTCTCACTTGGAAGGTGGTCATGTTGTTGGCCTTGGCATCTGCAATGCGGGTGTCCGAATTGGCGGCTTTGTCTCAAAAGAGCCCCTATCTGATTTTCCATGTGAATAGAGCAGAATTGAGGACTCGCCCTCAATTTTTGCCTAAGGTGGTTTCATCTTTTCATATGAACCAACCTATTGTGGTGCCTGTGGCTACGGGTGACTTGGAGGATTCCAAGTCCCTTGATGTAGTCAGGGCCTTAAAGATTTATGTAGCCAGGACGGCTCGGGTTAGGAAAACAGAGGCACTGTTTGTCCTGTATGCAGCCAACAAGGTTGGCGCTCCTGCTTCTAAACAGACTATTGCTCGCTGGATCTGTAACACAATTCAGCAGGCTCATTCTACAGCTGGATTGCCGTTACCAAATTCGGTAAAGGCCCATTCCACTAGGAAGGTGGGCTGCTCTTGGGCGGCTTATGAAAAAAGAAAAAGAGATCCTTCCTAAGGTGCTGCAAAAGAGCAGCAAATAGACAGTACCAGATAGGACACCAACCTATAAATACAATATGTAGCAAAGAAAAGGTACAATCTCACTTTTTGCTCTCCAATTGTCCCTTCACTTGAGTTGTCCTCACACCGATATCAGGGTTTACATGGAACAAAGAATGAAACATATCATAGTGTAATACTGTATATGCACAAAGTCCTTTCCACTGTGTTAACGAGGTATAAAAGGGATGGAGTACAGTCCCAGAAGAGATCAGACGTCCACCTTCTTATAGGGTCACCAAAGTGATGTGATGGGGACTTGACAGATTTCTTACATGTATGCTTACTTGTATCAATGTGGTAGAACACCCATAAAGGTTTCTTTAATGAAGCTGATGTTCTTCTTAAACCATATAATGCGGATGGATACCACTCATGCAGTATTGTATGAAAATTAAAAAAAGGGGAGGCCAATTAGGGCAAACCAAAACCCTTTTTATTTCTTAAAAAATACAAACAGACAAATAGTCTTACCCAAATTGTGAAACAGAGATGGACTTCAGCTGACAGAGTAAAATCCGGAATTTATAATGTCATATGTTCCCCTCAGTGGATAAACTGATTTAAAACATCAATGTAACACTGTATCAACGCGTTTTGACGCACGGCGTCGTCTTTATCAAGATTAGACAGTGTGTTTAGCTATAATACAAAAGACATCAATAAGAGACTTTACCATATATATAAAATTTCCATAAACCTTTCCATAAAAACATGACATAGAACATACCACTGGCGTGCAGCCTCTCACATAGGGTCAGCTGGATGAAATGAAACCCAAACTGACCTCCCTTAAGTAGCAAAGAACTAATTTGTTTTTAACCAATGGGTTAGAATCTCACTTGATGGACATTTAAATGCACCAATTATATGTGGGGTTTATTTACATAATTGGCGCCAACTACATGCTTTAATCCTCCTAACAATATGAACCTGCGGCCGATCGCCATGGTAACATATCCGGACTACTAATGAGAACAGATGTCCTCTGTCCACTATCCGACAGCGCGTCCCGCTCTCATAGCAACCTAGCCGGAACTTCCCGAGTAAGGATCACGTGACACATGCTAATCTAGTGTGCGTCTTAACCGACATCCGCATCACCATCTCCATGGCTACAGGCTCAACAAACAGCCGTGTGTAGTCACGTGTCCGCGATTCCTCCAACCGCAACCTCTCACGTTTCCATGGGAACCCGTCGTGTCTACTTGCATGGGATCGCGTGGTGCGCTTCCTTATTATAGATTCTATACGTATAATGTCCAACATGCTATGATCAAACATATGGTATACAGCATAAATATGAATTACAATAAGGAATAAATCCTAGGGACGGACACCTTTATACTCACTATGGGCTGAATTTTACCCATTTCAAAGATGGCCCCCGGGATTAAACAGTATTATACATTAGAAATTCCATAAAGTAATTTAACATTCTAACAAACATTAAAACACAATTTACGTATATTAACCATGATTTTGATTCTAAAGATGCCGTTATGAAACTAAGAAATGTTCAGCATGGGCTGAACATGCTCGGAAAAGCTGAAGTCCATCTCTGTTTCCCAATTTGGGTATGACTATTTGTCTGTTTGTATTTTTTAAGAAATAAAAAGGGTTTTGGTTTGCCCTAATTGGCCTCCCCTTTTTTTAATTTTCATACAATACTGCATGAGTGGTATCCATCCGCATTATATGGTTTAAGAACATCATCTTCATTAAAGAAACCTTTATGGGTGTTCTACCACATTGATACAAGTAAGCATACATGTAAGAAATCTGTCAAGTCCCCATCACATCACTTTGGTGACCCTATAAGAAGGTGGACGTCTGATCTCTTCTGGGACTGTTCTCCATCACTTTTATTCCTCGTTAACACAGTGGAAAGGACTTTGTGCATATACAGTACAGGTTGAGTATCCCTTATCCAAAATGCTTGGGACCAAAAGTATTTTGGATATCAGATTTTTCCGTATTTTGGAATAATTGCATACCATAATGAAATATCATGGTGATGGGACCTAAATCTAAGCACAGAATGCATTTATGTCTCATATACACCTTATACACACAGCCTGAAGGTCATTTTAGCCAACATTTTTAATAACTTTGTGCATTAAACAAAGTGTGTGAACATTCACACAATTAATTTATGTTTCATATACACCTTATACACACAGCCTGAAGGTCATTTAATACAATATATTTAATAACTCTGTGCATTAAACAAAGTTTGTGTACATTGAACCATCAGAAAACAAAGGTTTCACTATCTCACTCTCACTCAAAAAAGTCCGTATTTCGGAATATTCCGTATTTCGGAATATGTGGATATGGGATACTCAACCTGTATTACACTATATGTTTAATTCTTTGTTCCATGTAAACCCTGATATCGGTGTGAGGACAACTCAAGTGAAGGGACAATTGGAGCGCAAAAAGTGAGATTGTACCTTTTCTTTGCTACATTCTTCTTGGGCGGCTGCCCGAGGCGTCTCGGCATTACAGCTTTGCCGAGCGGCGACTTGGTCGGATTCAAACACTTTTGCTAAATTCTACAAGTTTGATACCTTGGCTGAGGAGGACCTCATGTTTGCTCAATCGGTACTGCAGAGTCATCCGCACTCTCCCGCCCGGTCTGGAGCTTTGGTATAATCCCCATGGTCCTTACGGAGTCCCCAGCATCCTCTAGGACGTAAGAGAAAATAAGATTTTAAACCTATCTGTAAATCTTTTTCTCCTAGTCCGTAGAGGATGCTGGGTGCCTGTCCCAGTGCGGACTACATTCTGCAAGACTTGTATATAGTTATTGCTTACATAAGGGTTATGTTACAGTTTTGATCAGTCTCTGGCTGATGCTGTTTTGTTTCATACTGTTAACTGGTTCGTATGTTCCAAGTTGTATGGTGTGGGCTGGTATGTATCTTGCCCTTAGATTAACAAAAATCCTTTCCTCGTACTGTCCGTCTCCTCTGGGCACAGTTCTCTAACTGAGGTCTGGAGGAGGGGCATAGAGGGAGGAGCCAGTGCACACCCATCTAAAGTCTTTAGAGTGCCCATGTCTCCTGCGGAGCCCGTCTATACCCCATGGTCCTTACGGAGTCCCCAGCATCCTCTACGGACTAGGAGAAAAAGATTTACCGGTAGGTTTAAAATCTTATTATTTCCTTCTCTCGAAGTATGTCTGTCTCTTCGGGCACAGTTTCCAGACTGTCTGGTAGGGGGGGCATAGAGGTAGGAGCCAGCCCACACTGTTAAACTCTTAAAGTGCCAATGACTCCTGGTGGACACGTCTATACCCCATTGTACTAATATGGACGCCAGCATCCTCTACGGACTACGAGTAAAGGATTTACCGGTGGGTAATTAAAATCCTATTTTCCAGTTTTTCTGGCTGAACTATAAAAGAAACCTTTGCACTCATGATTTCTTGCAATATAACAGCCATAGGATGGTGTAAAATAGTTTACTTTTGCCTAATTTTTCTTTACAAATGTAAGAAATCATTATGCCACTTGCATAAAGACCACAAAGTTTTACTAAAGCTATACCAATAAGGGCCTTATTCAGGTTTGTTAAGCAACCAAATAAAGCACACTGAGCAAAACCATGTTGCACTGCAGGTAGGGCAGATGTAACGGGTGTAGTATGTTATGCCGGCAGTCGGGATCCTGGTGCCCAGCATACCAGCCCCGGGATCCCGACCGCCGGCATGCCGGCAGCGGGGCGAGCAGAAATAAGCCTCTTGCAGGCTCGCCAGCACGCTACGTGCGCTACGCTATTCTCTCTCCAGGGGTGTCATTGACCCCCAAGAGGGAGAATAGTTGTCGGTATGCCGGGTGTCGGGATTCCAGTGCCGGTATACTGAGCGCCGGGATCCCAATAGCCGGCATACTGAATACCACCCAGATGTAACACGTGCAGAGAGATTCATGTGGGGTGTGAAATCTAAATTGTAGTGTAAAAATAAAGCAGACAGTATTTACCCTGCACAGAAACAATATTACCCACCCAAATCTAGCTCTCTGCACATGTTATTTCTGCCCTCCCTGCAGTGCAGCATGGTTTTGCCCATTAGAATGCTTTTTTGGTTTCCTAACAAACCTGAATAACACCCTAGGTGGGATCCTTGGGATAACGGTCCAAAAGAAAGGGACTGCAGTCCACACTGAAAGAATAGTAAGAAAGGGAAGTTACTGGGAACGGTTTACATCTCTGCTAAATCTGGAAGGCTGGGCAGATAGAACTGCTTGGGTGTACTAATACTATTACTGTATTTTGTTCTGAAGGTGCTACATAGTATCCTCCTTAAGGTTTTTTATTTTTCTATATTTTATAGTGACATATATTTTATCATTAATGGTGATAATTTAATAATGCTTTACAATATCTCCTTAATACACTACTTGCAGAGTATTATTATCCTTTATATGGTGCCACATGGGATATGCAGCACCAAATTACAGAGTAAACAAGCAAAACATGAAGACAGTGACTTACAGTGCAATACAATATAGGACAAGTACAGGGTATATAGCTGCGTTGGTAAACGGCACCAGGCTTGGACTGGCCCACAGGGGTACAGGTGAAACCACCGGTGGGCCCCACTGCTTGGGGGCCCCATCTCCTGCTCTAAGGATCAGGTTCTAGACTGTGCACTTGAATAAAGCATTATACATACAGTATGTTACCTTATACTGGACTACAGTGCATTGCTGTTATTAATCTGGTACATTATCATGCATGCAGCATCTGAATTACTGTATATATTTATGAAGAGGCCCAGACGTTGCACTCTCTAATGGTTAGTCAATCCAATGAGGCAGCAGGCCACACCCCACAGCAGACTGGCCACACCCCTAAACATGGGCCCCTACCACTGCATTCCCCCGGTGGGCCCTACATGCCTCAGTCCGACACTGAACGGCACTATCAGGGTGTCAGAAACCGAAGGATTTGGTGCCATCAAAGTGAGTATTGAAAAGAAGATAGTTTAAGTAAGAGATGTAAAAGCACATGAGGGAAGAGGGGCCTGCTTGTGAAAGCCTACATTTTAAATGGGGGCACACAGACAGGTGTGACACAGATGGGGTAGAAAGTGAGCGTGGGCCACAGAGGGTTTAGGATGAGAGTATAATCCGTTTACTATGGAGTATATTCAATTGACGTCGAAAACTGCCGTCTGTCGAAAAGACGGCAGTTTTCAACTTTTTTTTTTTTTTTTTAGGTCGGAAGGGGTTCCAACCTATTCAATATTCTCGACAAGTTGAGAAATTCGACTTGTCGAAAAGCACGTGGATCAGTGGTATAGCTGCCGATCCACATGCTTGTGTCGAAAAAGTTTTGGTCCTCTTTTCGACCATCTCAGTCCGACATAAAAAAATGTCGGACTTAGATGCGGACCCAGAGCAGGAGAGAGGGGAGAGCCGCGGGCAGCCAGGGAGATCAGCGCTACAGTAGCGCTGCAGCAGGATGTCACACAGCCGCGCCGCTCATGGCAGCGACCACCCGGCTGCAGCAAGTGAGGTCACGCTTGCTGGAGCCGGGTGGACACTGCCGTGAGGTCGGGCGGCTGTGTGACATCCTTCTGCAGCGCTGCTGTTAGCGCTGATCTCCATCTGCCGGCGGCTGTCCCCCCGCTGGTCCCCCCCCTCTCCTCCTCTGGGTCCCTCATCTCAATTCGACTTGAAAAAGTCAAATTGAGATGAGATTTGAATAGGGGTTTGTCGGATCCATTCCGACAAATGCATGTCAGAATGGATCCAACGCCAATTGAATATACCCCTATATCTACTCAAAATAGTGCAAAGACAATTATATTTCTATCAAGAAAGACTGTACGCAAGATGTAGCTTGAGCTAAAGTAATATGTAAATTGTCATTTTAATCAATATTAAATGTCACTATAATATAAAACAATGTATTAAACCTGATACTGTACTGCAGCTTTGTCTGTATTACTAATGACACTGTTGGGGCCATATATATTTGGGCACTGACACAGTTGTCCTAGTTTTGGCTTTATACACCACCGCAATGGATTTGAAATTAAACAACGGAGATGCAATTGAAATGCAGACTTTCAGCTTCAATTCAAGGGGTTGAACTAAAATATTGTATGAAACATTTAGGAATTGTAACTGTTTTTATACACAGTCCCCTATTTTCAGGGACTCAAATGTAATTGGACTAATTAACATAATCTTAAATAAAATGTTAAATTTCTCTAACGTCCTAGTGGATGCTGGGGACTCCGTCAGGACCATGGGGATTAGCGGCTCCGCAGGAGACAGGGCACAAAAAGTAAGCTTTTAGGATCACATGGTGTGTACTGGCTCCTCCCCCTATGACCCTCCTCCAAGCCTCAGTTAGGTTTTTGTGCCCGTCCGAGCAGGGTGCAATCTAGGTGGCTCTCTTAAAGAGTTGCTTAGAAAAAGTTTTTAGGTTCTTTATTTTCAGTGAGTCCTGCTGGCAACAGGCTCACTGCATCGAGGGACTTAGGGGAGAGAAGTGAACTCACCTGCGTGCAGGATGGATTGGCTTCTTAGGCTACTGGACACCATTAGCTCCAGAGGGAGTCGGAACACAGGTCTCGCCCTGGGGTTCGTCCCGGAGCCGCGCCGCCGACCCCCCTTGCAGATGCTGAAGATTGAAGAGGTCCGGAACCAGGCGGCAGAAGACTTTCAGTCTTCATCAGGTAGCTAAAACGTGAATACAAACAATAAATAATCACCTGCGCTCCTTACTTACAATCAGGCTGCGGAAATCAGACGTGACTTACACCAATCACAAAAATACAATAAAAACACAAATGAGATTTCTGCGCACTGATCAAGGGTATAAGGCACTTAGAAAATGAATGAAATGAATAACCCTTCCGGGTATTGACGTTTAAAATAAATCAAGTAAAAAAAGAGTCTCAATAAAGTCAATTATACTATGGTTAGTCTTTGTGTTGATCTCTCTTAATGATGATAAATCAGACTAAAGATTAGACATGATGTCCCAATGAAGTGGTTTTTCCAACAAAGTCAGACATAAAGTCTTTTATCTGGTCTCGTTCTTGGTCCTCCACTCGTTTAAAAACTTGAACGTGATAAAACTTAGATTCAGTCAGCACCACCGTGATTTAATTCTTTGTCTCTGTCCTCAAGCAATGGTACATGAAAGACAAATAACGGGGGATCATAGTGCAGACTTATAAAAAAGTTTATTTAAACACGTGTACAATTAAAAAAGACTTAGCATGCGTACCCTCAGTGACCTTCGGTGGAAGGCACAATTTTAGGCGTATAGGGGTGATTAAAGAAGCTTCCCCTATTAAGCTTTACCTTTACCGAGTCCTGGGCCGCAGGTGTTTCCTGCGGCCCAGGACTCGGTAAAGGTAAAGCTTAATAGGGGAAGCTTCTTTAATCACCCCTATACGCCTAAAATTGTGCCTTCCACCGAAGGTCACTGAGGGTACGCATGCTAAGTCTTTTTTTAATTGTACACGTGTTTAAATAAACTTTTTTATAAGTCTGCACTATGATCCCCCGTTATTTGTCTTTCATGTACCATTGCTTGAGGACAGAGACAAAGAATTAAATCACGGTGGTGCTGACTGAATCTAAGTTTTATCACGTTCAAGTTTTTAAACGAGTGGAGGACCAAGAACGAGACCAGATAAAAGACTTTATGTCTGACTTTGTTGGAAAAACCACTTCATTGGGACATCATGTCTAATCTTTAGTCTGATTTATCATCATTAAGAGAGATCAACACAAAGACTAACCATAGTATAATTGACTTTATTGAGACTCTTTTTTTACTTGATTTATTTTAAACGTCAATACCCGGAAGGGTTATTCATTTCATTCATTTTCTAAGTGCCTTATACCCTTGATCAGTGCGCAGAAATCTCATTTGTGTCTTCATCAGGTAGCGCACAGCACTGCAGCTGTGCGCCATTGTTGTCAGCACACTTCACACAGCGGTCACGGAGGGTGCAGGGCGCGGGGGGGGGGTGCCCTGGGCAGCAATGTATAATACCTGTATGGCGAAAAATACATCACATATAGCCCTTGAGGCTATATGGATGTATTTAACCCCTGCCAGATATCACAGACTCCGGAGAAGAAGCCCGCCGAAAAGGGGGCGGGGCCTATTCTCCTCAGCACACAGCGCCATTTTCCCTCACAGAAACGCTGGTGGGAAGGCTCCCATGCTCTCCCCTGCACTCCACTACAGAAACAGGGTTAAAACAGAGAGGGGGGGCACTGATTTGGCGATATGAATATATATTAAAATGCTATAAGGGAGGAACACTTATATAAAGGTTGTCCCTGTATAATTATAGCGTTTTGGTGTGTGCTGGCAAACTCTCCCTCTGTCTCCCCAAAGGGCTAGTGGGTCCTGTCCTCTATCAGAGCATTCCCTATGTGTGTGCTGTATGTCGGTACGTGTGTGTCGACATGTATGAGGAAAATGTTGGTGAGGAGGCGGAGCAAATTGCCTGTAATGGTGATGTCACTCTCTAGGGAGTCGACACCGGAATGGATGGCTTATTTATGGAATTACGTGATAATGTCAACACGCTGCAAGCCGGTGGACGACATGAGACGGCCGGCGAACAAATTAGTACCTGTCCAGGCGTCTCAAACACCGTCAGGGGCTGTAAAACGCCCATTTACCTCAGTCGGTCGACACAGACCCAGACACGGACACTGATTTCAGTGTCGACGGTGAAGAAACAAACGTATTTTCCTTTAGGGCCACACGTTAAGGGCAATGAAGGAGGTGTTACATATTTCTGATACTACAAGTACCACAAAAAAGGGTATTATGTGGGATGTGAAAAAACTACCTGTAGTTTTTCCTGAATCAGATAAATTAAATGAAGTGTGTGATGATGCGTGGGTTTCCCCCGATAGAAAATTATTGGCGGTATACCCTTTCCCGCCAGAAGTTAGGGCGCGTTGGGAAACACCCCTTAGGGTGGATAAGGCGCTCACATGCTTATCAGAACAAGTGGCGGTACCATCTACAGATAGGGCCGTACTTAAGGAGCCAGCTGATAGGAGGCTGGAAAATATCCTAAAAAGTATACACACACATGCTGGTGTTATACTGCGACCAGCGATCGCCTCAGCCTGGATGTGCAGAGCTGAGGTGGCTTGGTCGGATTCCCTGACTAAAAATATTGATACCCTTGACAGGGACAGTATTTTATTGACTATAGAGCATTTAAAGGATGCATTTCTATATATGCGAGATGCGCAGAGGGATATTTGCACTCTGGCATCAAGAGTAAATGCGATGTCCATATCTGCAAGAAGATGTTTATGGACACGACAGTGGTCAGGTGATGCAGATTCCAAACGGCACAAAGATGTATTGCCGTATAAAGGGGAGGAATTATTTGGGGTCGGTCCATGGGACCTGGTGGCCACGGCAACTGCTGGAAAATCCACCGTTTTTTACCCTAAGTCACATCTCTGCAGAAAAAGACACCGTCTTTTCAGCCTCAGTCCTTTCGTCCCTATAAGAGTCATATCTGCCCAGGGATAGAGGAAAGGGAAGAAGACTGCAGCAGGCAGCCCATTCCCAGGAACAGAAGCCCTCCACCGCTTCTACCAAGTTCTCAGCATGACGCTGGGACCGTACAGGACCCCTGGATCCTACAAGTAGTATCCAAGGGGTACAGATTGGAATGTCGAGACGTTTCCCCCTCGCAGGTTCCTGTAGTCTGCTGTACCAATGTCTCCCTCCGACAGGGAGGCAGTATTGAAAACAATTCACAAGCTGTATTCCCAGCAGGTGATAATAAAATTACCCCTCCTACAACAAGGAAAGGGGTATTATTCCACACTATATGGTGGTACTGAAGCCAGAAGGCTAGGTGAGACCTATTCTAAATCTGAAATATTTGAACACTTACAAAGGTTCAAATCCAGATGCAGTCACTCAGAGCAGTGATAGCGAACCGGGAAGAAGGGGACTATATGGTGTCCCGGGACATCAGGGATGCTTACCTCCATGTCCCAAAATTTGCCTTTCTCACCAAGGGTACCTCAGGTTCGTGGTACAGAACTGTCACTATCAGTTTCAGACGATGCCGTTGGATTGTCCAAGGCACCCCGGGTCCTTACCAAGGTAATGACCGAAATGAGGATTCGTCTTCAAAGAAAATGGACGACCTCCTGATAAGAACAAGGTCCAGAGAACAGTTGGAGGTCGGAGTAGCACTATCTCAAGTAGTTCTACGACAGCACGGGTGGATTCTAAATATTCCAAAACCGCAGTTGTTCCGACGACACGTCTGCTGGTCCTAGGGATGATTCTGGACACAGTCCAGAAAAAGGTGTTTCTCCCAGAGGAGAAAGCCAGGGAGTTATCCGAGCTAATCGGGATCCTCCTAAAACCAGGAAAAGTGTCAGTGCATCATTGCACAAGAGTCCTGGTAAAAATGGTGGCTTATTACGAAGCGATTCCATTCGGCAGATTTCACGCAAGAACTCTTCAGTGGGATCTGCTGGACAAATGGTCCGGATCGCATCTTCAGATGCATCAGCGGATAACCCTATATCCAAGGACAAGGGTGTCTCTCCTGTGGTGATTACAGAGTGCTCATCTTCTAGAGGGCCGCAGATTCTGCATTCAGGATTGGATGCTGGTGACCACGGAGGCCAGCCTGAGAGGCTGGGGAGCAGTCACACAGGGAAAAAATTTCCAGGGAGTGTGATCAAGTCTGGAGAATTCTCTCCACATAAATATACTGGAGCTAAGAGCAAATTTATAATGCTATAAGCTTAGCAAGACCTCTGCTTCAAGGTCAGCCGGTATTGATCCAGTGGGATAACATCACGGCAGTCGCCCACGTAAACAGAAAGGGCGGCACAAGAAGCAGGAGGGCAGTGGCAAAACTGCAAGGATTTTTCGCTAGGCGGAAAATCATGTGATAGCACTGTCAGCAGTGTTCATTCCGGGAGTGGACGACTGGGAAGCAGACTTCCTCAGCAGGCACGACCTCCACCCGGGAGAGTGGGAACTTCATCGGGAAGTTTTCCGCATGATTGTGAACCGTTGGGAAAGACCAAAGGTGGACATGATGGCGTCCCGCCCGAACAAAAAACGGGACAGGTATTGCGCCAGGTCACGAGACCTTCAGGCGATAGCTGTGGACGTCCTGGTAACACCGTGGGTGTAACAGTCGGTGTATGTGTTCCCTCCTCTGCTTCTCATAACCAAGGTATTGAGAATTATAAGACGTAGAGGAGTAAGAACTATACTCGTGGCTCCGGATTGGCCAAGAGGGACTTGGTACCCGGAACTTCAAGAGATGCTCACAGAGGACTAATGGCCTCGGGAGTTAAGAAGGGACTTGCTTCAGCAAGTACCATGTCTGTTCCAAGACTTACCGCGGCTGCGTTTGACGGCATGGCGGTTGAACGCCGGATCCTAAGGGAAAAGGCATTTCGGAAGAGGTCATACCTACCCTGGTCAAAGCCAGGAAGGAGGTGACCGCACAACGTTATCACCACATGTGGTAAAAATATGTTGCGTGGGTGAGGCCAGGAAGGCCCCACGAAGAAATTTCAACTAGGTCGATTTCTGCACTTCCTGCAAACAGGAGTGTCTATGAGCCTCAAATTGGGGTCCATTAAGGTTCAAGTTTCGGCCCTGTAGATTTTCTTCCAGAAAGAATTGGCTTCGGTTCCTGAAGTCCAGACGTTTGTCAAGGGAGTATTGCATATACAGCCCCTTTTGTGCCTCCAGTGGCACCGTGGGATCTCAACGTAGTGTTGGGATTCCTCAAATCATATTGGTTTGAACCGCTCAAATCTGTGGATTTGAAATATCTCACATGGAAAGTGACCATGCTGTTGGCCCTGGCCTCGGCCAGGCGATTGTCAGAATTGGCGGCTTTGTCTTACAAAAGCCCATATTTAATTTTCCATTCGGACAGGGCAGAACTGCGGACTTGTCCTCGGTTTCTTCCTAAGGTGGTGTCAGCGTTTCACCTGAAACAACCTATTGTTGTGCCTGCGGCTACTAGGGACTTAGAGGACTCCAAGTTGCTAGACGTTGTCAGGGCCCTGAATATATATATATATATATATATATATATATAATTCCAGGACGGCTGGAGTCAGAAAGTCTGACTTGCTGTTTATATTGTATGCACCCAAAAAGCTGGGTGCTCCTGCTTCTAAGCAGACTATTGCTCGTTGGATTTGTAGTACAATTCAGCTTGCACATTCTGTGGCACAGCCAAAATCTGTTAATGCCCATTCCACAAGGAAGGTGGGCTCATCTTGGGCGGCTGCCCGAGGGGTCTCGGCTTTACAACTTTGCCGAGCAGCTACGTGGTCAGGGGGGAACACGTTTGTAAAATTCTACAAATTTGATACCCTGGCTGAGGAGGACCTGGAGTTTCTCTCATTCGGTGCTGCAGAGTCATCCGCACTCTCCCGCCCGTTTGGGAGCTTTGGTATAATCCCCATGGTCCTGACGGAGTCCCCAGCATCCACTAGGACGTTAGAGAAAATAAGATTTTACTTACCGATAAATCTATTTCTCGTAGTCCGTAGTGGATGCTGGGCGCCCATCCCAAGTGCGGATTTGTCTGCATTACTTGTACATAATTATTGTTACAAAAATCGGGTTGTTATTGTTGTGGGCCATCTTTTCAGAGGCTCCTTCGTTGTTATCATACTGTTAACTGGGTTCAAATCACAGGTTGTACGGTGTGATTGGTGTGGCTGGTATGAGTCTTACCCGGGATTCAAGATCCTTCCTTATTGTGTACGCTCGTCCGGGCACAGTACCTAACTGAGGCTTGGAGGAGGGTCATAGGGGGAGGAGCCAGTACACACCATGTGATCCTAAAAGCTTACTTTTTGTGCCCTGTCTCCTGCGGAGCCGCTAATCCCCATGGTCCTGACGGAGTCCCCAGCATCCACTACGGACTACGAGAAATAGATTTATCGGTAAGTAAAATCTTATTTTTTAATACTTTGCAGGCAATGACTGCCTGAAGGCTGGAGCCCAAGGACATCGCCAAATGCTGGGTTTCCTACTATATTATGCCTTTACTGTAGCTCTCAAGTTGTCCTTGGGTAATTTTGCCTTTAGTATTGTTATCAGCAAGTGAAATGTATGCTCGAATCGGGTTGATTGACTTGACCATTGCAGAATATTCCACTACTCTGCCTTAAACTACTGGGTTGCTTTGGCAGCATGTTTTGTGTCATTGTCTATCTGTACTATTAAGTGCTGTCCAATCAACTTTGCAGAATTTGGCTGAATCTGAGCAGACAGTAGATCCCTATAAACGTCAAAATTCATCCTGCTGCTTCTGTCTTCTATCACCAATTTATCATCATACAATTGTGACCGAGTGCCATTGGAAGTCATGCATGCCCATGCCATCATATTGACTCCACTGTATTTTACAGAAGATGTGGTATGCTTTAGAAAAAAAAAAAAGCCTTCTCCATACTTTTTCTTCCCATAATTCTGGTACAGGTTGGCTTTGGTTTCATCTGTCGAAAGAATGCTGTTCTAGAACTGGGCTGGCGTTTTTTTTGGCAAAGTATGATCTTGTCTTTCTATTCTTAAGGTTTATAAATGGTTTGCACCCTGTGGTGAACCCCCTCTGTATTTGATCTCCTGAAGTCTTCTCTTTATGGTAGACTTGGATAATGACTTGTGTATCTCTTGGAGAGTGTTCTTCACTTGGCTAGATGTTGTGAAGGGATTTTTCTTTACCATTCACCACTATTGTCTTTCTATAAATAGGATTTTAATTACCTACCGGTAAATCCTTTTCTCGTAGTCTGTAGAGGATGCTGGTTTCCACATTAGTACCATGGGGTATAGACAGGTCCACTAGGAGCCACTGGCACTTTAAGAGTTTGAGAGTGTGGGCTGGCTCCTCCCTCTATGCCCCTCCTACCAGACTCAGTCTAGAAACTGTGCCCAAGGAGATGGACAACTTCAAGAGAAGGATTTTACACAGATAGCGGCGAGATTCACACCAGCTTACACACAAGGCAAACCAAGCTAACTAGCTTGAAACATCAGTAACGGCTGAACAATATTACTTCCCAAGTAACAATACAGTACTTAGCTCAGAACTGCTTAGTTCTTGTTTAAGTAACCACTGCAGGATCACGAAGCGCTGAGCGCGCACCCAGCATCCTCTACGGACTACGAGAAAAGGATTTACCGATATACCGATATGTAATTAAAATCCTATTTTCTCTTACGTCCTAGAGGATGCTGGGGTCCACATTAGTACCATGGGGATGTACCAAAGCTCCAAGAACGGGAGGGAGAGCACGGAGGCTCCTGCAGAGCTGACTGACCAAACTTCAGGTCCTCAGAGGTCAAAGTATCGAACTTGTAGAACTTTGCAAACGTGTTCGACCCAGACCAAGTAGCCGCTCGGCAAAGCTGTAAAGCAGAGACACCCCGGGCAGCCGCCCAGGAAGAACCCACTTACGAGTAGATTGGGCCTTAACAGACGTAGGACACGGCAATCCTGCTGTAGAATACGCATGCTGGATAGTGAACCTGATCCAGCGAGAGATGTCTGCTTAGAAGCAGGACACCCAAGTTCCTTGGGATCATACAGGACTGAGTTTGATTTTCTGTGACGAGCAGTACTCTTCACATAGATTTTCAGAGCCCTTACAACATCCAAGAACTTTGATGAAATTAAGGAGTCAGTAGCAACTGGCACCACAATAGGTTGGTTGATATGAAATGCCGACGCAACCTTCGGAAGGAACTGCTGACGTGGCCGGAGCTCAGCTCTATCTTCATGGAAGATCAAGTAGGGGCTCTTACAAGACAAAGCCCCCAGCTCCGACACACGTCTAGCAGAAGCTAAGGCAAACAAAGTGACAGCCTTCCACGTGAGAAACTTGACCTCAACCTCCTGTAGAGGCTCGAACCAATCCGATTGGAGAAACTGCAGCACCTCTATAAGATCCCATGGTGCCGTAGGTGGCACAAAGGGAGGCTGGATGTGCAAAACCCCTTTCAAAAAAGCCTGAACCTCCGGGAGGGAAGCCAACTGTTTCTGGAAGAAAATAGATAGGGCCGAAATCTGGACCTTTACGGATCCCAACCTCAGACCCGTATCCACACCTGCTTGCAGGAAGAGGAGAAACCGTCCCAGGTGAAACGCCACCGTAGGAAACTTCTTGGACTCACACCAAGATACATATATTTTCCAAATACGATGGTAATGCTTAGACGTTACTCCTTTCCTAGCCTGTATCAGGGTAGGAATAACTTTGTTCGGAATGCCCTTCCGAGCTAATATCTGGCGTTCAACCTCCACACTGTCAAACGTAGTGACGGTAAGTCTTGATAAGTGAACAGCCCCTGCTGCAGCATGTCCTCCTGAAGAGGAAGAGGCCTCAGCTCTTCTAGCAGTAGATCCAGAAGATCTGCATACCAAGTCCTTCTTGGCCAGTCCGGAGCAATGAGGATCGCCTGAACTCTTGTTCTCCTTATGAGTTTTAGAACTCTTGGAATGAGTGGAAGTGGAGGAAACACGTACACTGACTGGAACACCCACAGAGTCAATAGGGCGTCCACCGCCACGGCTTGCGGGTCCCTCGACCTGGAACAACACCGCCGAAGCTTCTTGTTGAGACGAGAGACCATCATGTCTATTTGAGGTAGAGATGAGCGGGTTCGGTTTCTCTGAATCCGAACCCGCCAGAACTTCATGTTTTTTTTCACGGGTCCGAGCGACTCGGATCTTCCCGCCTTGCTCGGTTAACCCGAGCGCGCCCGAACGTCATCATGACGCTGTCGGATTCTCGCGAGGCTCGGATTCTATCGCGAGACTCGGATTCTATATAAGGAGCCGCGCGTCGCCGCCATTTTCACACGTGCATTGAGATTGATAGGGAGAGGACGTGGCTGGCGTCCTCTCCGTTTAGACACTTGATTTACTAATTTTGGGGAGCATTAGGAGTACTCAGTAGTGTACAGTGCAGAGTTTTGCTGATAGTGACCAGTGACTGACCACCACTTTTATTTATAATCCGTTCTCTGCCTGAAAAAAGCGATACACAGCACACAGTGACTCAGTCACATACCATATCTGTGTGCACTGCTCAGGCTCAGGCCAGTGTGCTGCATCATCTATTATCTATATATAATATTATATATCTGTCTGACTGCTCAGCTCACACAGCTTATAATTGTGGGGGAGACTGGGGAGCACTACTGCAGTGCCAGTTATAGATTATAGCAGGAGCCAGGAGTACATAATATATTATATAGTGAGTGACCACCAGACACACAGTGCAGTTTATTTAATATATCCGTTCTCTGCCTGAAAAAAGCGATACACACAGTGACTCAGTCAGTCACATACCATATCTGTGTGCACTGCTCAGGCTCAGGCCAGTGTGCTGCATCATCTATATATATTATATATCTGTCTGACTGCTCAGCTCACACAGCTTATAATTGTGGGGGAGACTGGGGAGCACTACTGCAGTGCCAGTTATAGGTTATAGCAGGAGCCAGGAGTACATAATATTATATTAAAATTAAACAGTGCACACTTTTGCTGCAGGAGTGCCACTGCCAGTGTGACTAGTGACCAGTGACCTGACCACCAGTATATATAATATTAGTAGTATACTATCTCTTTATCAACCAGTCTATATTAGCAGCAGACACAGTACAGTGCGGTAGTTCACGGCTGTGGCTACCTCTGTGTCGGCACTCGGCAGCCCGTCCATAATTGTATATACCACCTAACCGTGGTTTTTTTTTCTTTCTTTATACATACATACTAGTTACGAGTATACTATCTCTTTATCAACCAGTCTATATATTAGCAGCAGACACAGTACAGTGCGGTAGTTCACGGCTGTGGCTACCTCTGTGTCGGCACTCGGCAGCCCGTCCATAATTGTATACTAGTATCCAATCCATCCATCTCCATTGTTTACCTGAGGTGCCTTTTAGTTGTGCCTATTAAAATATGGAGAACAAAAATGTTGAGGTTCCAAAATTAGGGAAAGATCAAGTTCCACTTCCACCTCGTGCTGAAGCTGCTGCCACTAGTCATGGCCGAGACGATGAAATGCCAGCAACGTCGTCTGCCAAGGCCGATGCCCAATGTCATAGTACAGAGCATATCAAATCCAAAACACCAAATATCAGTAAAAAGCCTCTTTTTTTCTTTGCGTCATGTGCTGTTTGGGGAGGGTTTTTTGGAAGGGACATCCTGCGTGACACTGCAGTGCCACTCCTAGATGGGCCCGGTGTTTGTGTCGGCCACTAGGGTCGCTAATCTTACTCACACAGCTACCTCATTGCGCCTCTTTTTTTCTTTGCGTCATGTGCTGTTTGGGGAGGGTTTTTTGGAAGGGCCATCCTGCGTGACACTGCAGTGCCACTCCTAGATGGGCCCGGTGTTTGTGTCGGCCACTAGGGTCGCTAATCTTACTCACACAGCTACCTCATTGCGCCTCTTTTTTTCTTTGCGTCATGTGCTGTTTGGGGAGGGTTTTTTGGAAGGGACATCCTGCGTGACACTGCAGTGCCACTCCTAGATGGGCCCGGTGTTTGTGTCGGCCACTAGGGTCGCTTATCTTACTCACACAGCGACCTCGGTGCAAATTTTAGGACTAAAATAATATTGTGAGGTGTGAGGTATTCAGAATAGACTGAAAATGAGTGTAAATTATGGTTTTTGAGGTTAATAATACTTTGGGATCAAAATGACCCCCAAATTCTATGATTTAAGCTGTTTTTTAGTGTTTTTTGAAAAAAACACCCGAATCCAAAACACACCCGAATCCGACAAAAAAAATTCGGTGAGGTTTTGCCAAAACGCGTTCGAACCCAAAACACGGCCGCGGAACCGAACCCAAAACCAAAACACAAAACCCGAAAAATTTCAGGCGCTCATCTCTAATTTGAGGTACACCCCAAAGATCTGTTACCACCGTAAACACCTCCGGATGGAGTCCCCACTCTCCCGGATGCTGAGGAAGTCCGCTGAGGAAGTCCGCTTCCCAGTTGTCTACTCCTGGAATGGAGATTGCTGACAGCGCCAACGCGTGTTTTTCTGCCCAGAGGATGATTTTTGTTACCTCTGAAATTGCAGCTCTGCTCTTCGTTCTGCCCTATCAGTTTATGTAAGCCACTGTCATTACATTGTCCGACTGCACTTGAATGGCTCGATCTCGCAGAAGATGAGCCGCTTGGAGAAGACCGTTGTACATGGCTCTTGGTTCCAGAATGTTTATTGGTAGGCTGCTTCCAGACATGACCACCTTCCTTGGAAGGTTACCCCTTGAGTGACTGCGCCCCAGCCCCGGAGACTTGCATCCGTGGCTAGGAGGATCCAGTCCTGAATCTCGAACCTGCGGCCCTCCTGAAGGTAAGATAATTGTAGCCACCAGAGGAGTGAAATCCTGGCCTTTGGCGACAGACGTATTTTCTGGTGCATGTGCAGATGAGATCCCAACCACTTGTCCAGGAGATCCAGTTGAAAGGGTCGAGCATGAAACCTCCCGTACTGCAGAGTCTCATAAGAGGCCACCATCTTCCCCAGAAGCCGAATGCACTGATGAACCGACACCCGGGCTGGCTTCAGGACATCCCGGACCATTGCTAGTATCACCAACGCTTTTTCCTCCGGGAGAAACACCCTCTGCACTTCCGTGTCGAGGATCATTTCCAGAAAGGACAACCACCTGGTCGGCTCCAAATGTGACTTTGGAAGATTCAGGATCCAACCGTGTTCCCTGAGTAGGCGGGTCGTGAGAACAATGGATCGTAACAACTTCTCCCTGGACGATGCCTTTATCAGCAGATCGTCCCGATACGGAATTATGTTCACCCCCTGTCTACGGAGAACCATCATCTTCGCCATTACCTTGGTGAATACCCTCGGTACTGTGGAGAGGCCGAATGGCAGGTCCTGGAACGGAAAATTACTAACAGTGCGAATCGGAATGTGGTGGTACGCATCCTTGATATCCAGGGATACTAGGAATCGCCCCTCCTCCAGACCTGATATCAACACGCATCCAACGCTTCCCCAAAGAGACAAACCTAAATATAAGAAAGCGCTATGCTTTAGTGCGTGAAAATTATTGGGTTGTTGAATCCCAATATAATTAGTATAACAATAAACAATAGTTGAAAGCGCTGTCCATAATAAAGGGTATTTTATTTAAAACATTAAAATCATGTAAAAGTCACATATATTCAATAACAATTCCTACAATTCTCTATAAGAGATCAAGCCGTGGCAAGTGGACGTCTTAGTATGTCAACGACTGGAAATCTCTTCTAGTAATACCTAGTTGTAACACAGCTGTACACAGTGGATACACTTTCAATAAAATAGACACACTATATTCAAATGAAATAAATGTATCAACATTAGTAAAATATATCTCTCCACAGTGCGCATTAGTACGGCGCTTGCTGCCCCTCACTTATTTAGACAGCCTCCTGGGAGTATTATATTATATTCACTTATAATTCACAGTCCCAGATATATCCAGAGGAAATTGAATCACCATATTTCTTGTTATCTTCCCCAAAGAGAGCCTGACCTGTGTAGGGTAGGGTCTCCACACCTCTCCTGGAGTCCACGTTGGCAGACCACTGGCACAGCCAAAGTCTTCTACGAGCTGAGACAGACATGGAAGATATCTCTGCAGCTGTTGAACCCAGGTCTTTCATGGATTCCACCATAGATCCTACAGAATCCTGAATGTTACGTAAAAACATTTAATTCCTTAGACGCAGGGAAGGTAAGCGAGGCTTTCTTATTGTCAGTGAAGTAAGCCTCCTCAACCTGCTCAGGTGTTGAAACTGCAATATTCATCTCTAATGGCCTTTATCATCAACTGCACCCCTTTTGCAAGAAATGCCGCCACCCGTAGCACATCCCCGTCTGCCGCATCAGAATTGGTATCCGTGTCATCTTGCATAATCTGGGCAAGAGCACATTTTTGGGAGCATACAGTAGGGGGCCCTGAAGTAACAGAACCAGACCAAACTGCCATAGAGTTCTGTAAAACCTGAGTTGCAGATTTGTTTTGTTCAACTCTAGTAGAAATCTGAGAAATCATACTTTTAATAGAAGCTAACCACTCAGGCTCCCTTGCTGGGACCTGCGCTAAAACAGTGCAATCCTGATTACATGGAATGGGATCATCCTGAGAGGACATATCCTCTGCAGCATATGACAGAGTCCCTGGACATAGTTAATGGAGTACGTACGTACGTACGTACGGGGCAGACAGAGTTTCCCCCCTAAGAATGGCAAGAGAGAGACAGAGATTGGAGCCAACCCACACACAGCGCTTCAGGATATAGGGAAACCCTTATCCAGTGCTTACTGTGCACCTTGGTTACACAGTACAGATATACAGCCTCCCCCCTTCTACATCCCCCTGGTACTGTATAAGATAGCTGGAGTTGATTTGGAGGGACAGCTCTCACTGACAGCGCTTCTGCAGGCAGGAAAATGGCGCTGAACGCTGCTGGGTCTGCTCTGAGGAGAAGCTCCGCCCCCTTTTATGGCGATGTCTTCCCGCTCTTCTGAAGATTATACTGACCTGAGGAGTTGTGTAGGCAGCAATTCTGGGACCCTGACAGGCTTGGTGGTCAGTGTAGGGTGTTCAGGGAGCCCCTCACAGAGCCGCACCATGTACCGCTGAGCCCCGGAGCGCAGTTAGTGCTCCATACCCTGTTGCCGCCATCTTCAAGCGGGCTCCCCGCTTGCCAGGGAGGGCCGGTGACTAACTCACCACAGATCTTCTGGCTCTGTAAGGGGGTGGCGGCATGCTGCTGGAATGAGCGATCCCCTGTGGCGGGGAACATTCGATCCCCTCAGGAGCTCAGTGTCCTGTCAGCGGAGATGGTGGCTCAGACCCCTGCAGGGTGGACACTACTTCCCCCCCCCCCCCCCCCTTAATCCCTCCTAAACTCTATTAAAAATAATAAAACTAAAAGAACTCCTATGGAGCTCCCATAGCTGTGACCGGCTCCTCCGGGCACATTTTCTAAACTGAGTCTTGTAGGAGGGGCATAGAGGGAGGAGCCAGCCCACACTCTCAAACTCTTAAAGTGCCAGTGGCTCCTAGTGGACTCATCTATACCCCATGGTACTAATGTGGACCCCAGCATCCTCTAGGACGTAAGAGAAATATACATGAACATGCCCAGCCCCACCTGAAAATATAAATCTTTCAAGCACACCAACCTTCAGCCCCCCCCCCCCCCCCCCCCCTTTCCATGGTAGAATAAAAAAAGAGCTTCATAGCCGCCTTCGGCATAAAAAAAAAACTGTGACAGCAGCACACACAGGACACATGACACGACAGTAGTACAGTGTGGTTCAGCTTCACTTCAGGACCAGGCACAGGCAGCAGCAATCAGTCGATGACTCCATTATTTTGCGTACACAGCACAGTTTGGCAAATTGGAACTGGCAGCTTGGCTTGCCATGGGCAGCAGAGACTGTGGTGCAAGGCAAACAGTGTGTGAGTAGTGGCACTGTCAGGAAGCAGCAGGACTCAGAGCACAAGTCCCAAATAGCCCCCCGACAACCAGCAGTGATGAGCCCTTCTTGAGCTCCTCTCTGGCCGTGAACCTCAAGGAAGGCACCGCTAACCAGTTTGACACACACTTGTCTGTGACACACTGCCACGTCAGTCCACCACAAGGCCACTCGGCACTGCAGTCCTCCGCTTAAGACGGCGGGGCAGAGGGGGCAGGCTGGCATCGGGCTGCACAGTATTACATCTCTGACGTCACACTGCACAGAGCCGGGACAGTGTGTGAGATCAGCGCTGCCTGGGCAGACGATTATCGAATCGGTGCACTTTTCTCTTGCTCCACCACCTCTATCGTCCATTAAAAGTGGCAGTACCACAAGGCTTTTCTCTGCTCTTCTCAGCTGTACCAGGTCTTACCTACCTGTGGCTGTCCTGCTGTTGTGAAGTCCCAGCATGCCCTGCCACATTTTTTGCTATTAGGGAATGCTGTGATGTGTTATTCCACAACAGCTGGAGAGACAGGTTTGCCAATACCATTTCTCATAAGTACTAAGTTTCTTTTGACTTCAGTATCATATCTCTTTGGATGATACCCAAATGTACCTATATTCTCAGGAATTTTCACCATCTGTGTTATCCAACCTAATATCTGAATATAATTTTGCCATTTCATCCGGAATGTCCTCTCACCACCTCAAACTTAATGTTTCTAAAACTAGAGATGAGCGCCTGAAATTTTTCGGGTTTTGTGTTTTGGTTTTGGGTTCGGTTCCGCGGCCGTGTTTTGGGTTCGAACGCGTTTTGGCAAAACCTCACCGAATTATTTTTGTCGGATTCGGGTGTGTTTTGGATTCGGGTGTTTTTTTCCAAAAACACTAAAAAACAGCTTAAATCATAGAATTTGGGGGTCATTTTGATCCCAAAGTATTATTAACCTCAAAAACCATAATTTACACTCATTTTCAGTCTATTCTGAATACCTCACACCTCACAATATTATTTTTAGTCCTAAAATTTGCACCGAGGTCGCTGTGTGAGTAAGATAAGCGACCCTAGTGGCCGACACAAACACCGGGCCCATCTAGGAGTGGCACTGCAGTGTCACGCAGGATGTCCCTTCCAAAAAAACCTCCCCAAACAGCACATGACGCAAAGAAAAAAAGAGGCGCAATGAGGTAGCTGTGTGAGTAAGATTAGCGACCCTAGTGGCCGACACAAACACCGGGCCCATCTAGGAGTGGCACTGCAGTGTCACGCAGGATGGCCCTTCCAAAAAACCCTCCCCAAACAGCACATGACGCAAAGAAAAAAAGAGGCGCAATGAGGTAGCTGTGTGAGTAAGATTAGCGACCCTAGTGGCCGACACAAACACCGGGCCCATCTAGGAGTGGCACTGCAGTGTCACGCAGGATGTCCCTTCCAAAAAACCCTCCCCAAACAGCACATGACGCAAAGAAAAAAAGAGGCGCAATGAGGTAGCTGACTGTGTGAGTAAGATTAGCGACCCTAGTGGCCGACACAAACACCGGGCCCATCTAGGAGTGGCACTGCAGTGTCACGCAGGATGTCCCTTCCAAAAAACCCTCCCCAAACAGCACATGACGCAAAGAAAAAAAGAGGCGCAATGAGGTAGCTGTGTGAGTAAGATTAGCGACCCTAGTGGCCGACACAAACACCGGGCACATCTAGGAGTGGCACTGCAGTGTCACGCAGGATGTCCCTTCCAAAAAAACCTCCCCAAACAGCACATGACGCAAAGAAAAAAAGAGGCGCAATGAGGTAGCTGTGTGAGTAAGATTAGCGACCCTAGTGGCCGACACAAACACCGGGCCCATCTAGGAGTGGCACTGCAGTGTCACGCAGGATGTCCCTTCCAAAAAACCCTCCCCAATCAGCACATGATGCAAAGAAAAAGAAAAGAAAAAAGAGGTGCAAGATGGAATTATCCTTGGGCCCTCCCACCCACCCTTATGTTGTATAAACAAAACAGGACATGCACACTTTAACCAACCCATCATTTCAGTGACAGGGTCTGCCACACGACTGTGACTGATATGACGGGTTGGTTTGGACCCCCCCCAAAAAAGAAGCAATTAATCTCTCCTTGCACAAACTGGCTCTACAGAGGCAAGATGTCCACCTCATCTTCACCCTCCGATATATCACCGTGTACATCCCCCTCCTCACAGATTATCAATTCGTCCCCACTGGAATCCACCATCTCAGCTCCCTGTGTACTTTGTGGAGGCAATTGCTGCTGGTCAATGTCTCCGCGGAGGAATTGATTATAATTCATTTTAATGAACATCATCTTCTCCACATTTTCTGGATGTAACCTCGTACGCCGATTGCTGACAAGGTGAGCGGCGGCACTAAACACTCTTTCGGAGTACACACTTGTGGGAGGGCAACTTAGGTAGAATAAAGCCAGTTTGTGCAAGGGCCTCCAAATTGCCTCTTTTTCCTGCCAGTATAAGTACGGACTGTGTGACGTGCCTACTTGGATGCGGTCACTCATATAATCCTCCACCATTCTATCAATGTTGAGAGAATCATATGCAGTGACAGTAGACGACATGTCCGTAATCGTTGTCAGGTCCTTCAGTCCGGACCAGATGTCAGCATCAGCAGTCGCTCCAGACTGCCCTGCATCACCGCCAGCGGGTGGGCTCGGAATTCTGAGCCTTTTCCTCGCACCCCCAGTTGCGGGAGAATGTGAAGGAGGAGATGTTGACAGGTCGCGTTCCGCTTGACTTGACAATTTTGTCACCAGCAGGTCTTTCAACCCCAGCAGACCTGTGTCTGCCGGAAAGAGAGATCCAAGGTAGGCTTTAAATCTAGGATCGAGCACGGTGGCCAAAATGTAGTGCTCTGATTTCAACAGATTGACCACCCGTGAATCCTTGTTAAGCGAATTAAGGGCTGCATCCACAAGTCCCACATGCCTAGCGGAATCGCTCCCTTTTAGCTCCTTCTTCAATGCCTCCAGCTTCTTCTGCAAAAGCCTGATGAGGGGAATGACCTGACTCAGGCTGGCAGTGTCTGAACTGACTTCACGTGTGGCAAGTTCAAAGGGCATCAGAACCTTGCACAACGTTGAAATCATTCTCCACTGCACTTGAGACAGGTGCATTCCATCTCCTATATCGTGCTCAATTGTATAGGCTTGAATGGCCTTTTGCTGCTCCTCCAACCTCTGAAGCATATAGAGGGTTGAATTCCACCTCGTTACCACTTCTTGCTTCAGATGATGGCAGGGCAGGTTCAGTAGTTTTTGGTGGTGCTCCAGTCTTCTGTACGTGGTGCCTGTACGCCGAAAGTGTCCCGCAATTTTTCTGGCCACCGACAGCATCTCTTGCACGCCCCTGTCGTTTTTAAAAAAATTCTGCACCACCAAATTCAAGGTATGTGCAAAACATGGGACGTGCTGGAATTTGCCCATATTTAATGCACACACAATATTGCTGGCGTTGTCCGATGCCACAAATCCACAGGAGAGTCCAATTGGGGTAAGCCATTCCGCGATGATCTTCCTCAGTTGCCGTAAGAGGTTTTCAGCTGTGTGCGTATTCTGGAAAGCGGTGATACAAAGCGTAGCCTGCCTAGGAAAGAGTTGGCGTTTGCGAGATGCTGCTACTGGTGCCGCCGCTGCTGTTCTTGCGGCGGGAGTCCATACATCTACCCAGTGGGCTGTCACAGTCATATAGTCCTGACCCTGCCCTGCTCCACTTGTCCACATGTCCGTGGTTAAGTGGACATTGGGTACAACTGCATTTTTTAGGAGACTGGTGAGTCTTTTTCTGACGTCCGTGTACATTCTCGGTATCGCCTGCCTAGAGAAGTGGAACCTAGATGGTATTTGGTAACGGGGGCACACTGCCTCAATAAATTGTCTAGTTCCCTGTGAACTAACGGCGGATACCGGACGCACGTCTAACACCAACATAGTTGTCAAGGACTCAGTTATCCGCTTTGCAGTAGGATGACTGCTGTGATATTTCATCTTCCTCGCAAAGGACTGTTGAACAGTCAATTGCTTACTGGAAGTAGTACAAGTGGGCTTACGACTTCCCCTCTGGGATGACCATCGACTCCCAGCGGCAACAACAGCAGCGCCAGCAGCAGTAGGCGTTACACGCAAGGATGCATCGGAGGAATCCCAGGCAGGAGAGGACTCGTCAGACTTGCCAGTGACATGGCCTGCAGGACTATTGGCATTCCTGGGGAAGGAGGAAATTGACACTGAGGGAGTTGGTGGGGTGGTTTGCGTGAGCTTGGTTACAAGAGGAAGGGATTTACTGGTCAGTGGACTGCTTCCGCTGTCACCCAAAGTTTTTGAACTTGTCACTGACTTATTATGAATGCGCTGCAGGTGACGTATAAGGGAGGATGTTCCGAGGTGGTTAACGTCCTTACCCCTACTTATTACAGCTTGACAAAGGGAACACACGGCTTGACACCTGTTGTCCGCATTTCTGGTGAAATACCTCCACACCGAAGAGCTGATTTTTTTGGTATTTTCACCTGGCATGTCAACGGCCATATTCCTCCCACGGACAACAGGTGTCTCCCCGGGTGCCTGACTTAAACAAACCACCTCACCATCAGAATCCTCCTGGTCAATTTCCTCCCCAGCGCCAGCAACACCCATATCCTCCTCATCCTGGTGTACTTCAACACTGACATCTTCAATCTGACTATCAGGAACTGGACTGCGGGTGCTCCTTCCAGCACTTGCAGGGGGCGTGCAAATGGTGGAAGGCGCATGCTCTTCACGTCCAGTGTTGGGAAGGTCAGGCATCGCAACCGACACAATTGGACTCTCCTTGTGGATTTGGGATTTCAAAGAACGCACAGTTCTTTGCGGTGCTTTTGCCAGCTTGAGTCTTTTCAGTTTTCTAGCGAGAGGCTGAGTGCTTCCATCCTCATGTGAAGCTGAACCACTAGCCATGAACATAGGCCAGGGCCTCAGCCGTTCCTTGCCACTCCGTGTGGTAAATGGCATATTGGCAAGTTTACGCTTCTCCTCCGACAATTTTATTTTAGGTTTTGGAGTCCTTTTTTTACTGATATTTGGTGTTTTGGTTTTGACATGCTCTGTACTATGCCATTGGGCATCGGCCTTGGCAGACGACGTTGCTGGCATTTCATCGTCTCGGCCATGACTAGTGGCAGCAGCTTCAGCACGAGGTGGAAGTGGATCTTGATCTTTCCCTAATTTTGGAACCTCAACATTTTTGTTCTCCATATTTTAATAGGCACACCTAAAAGGCACCTCAGGTAAACAATGGAGATGGATGGATTGGATACTAGTATACAATTATGGACGGGCTGCCGAGTGCCGACACAGAGGTAGCCACAGCCGTGAACTACCGCACTGTACTGTGTCTGCTGCTAATATATAGACTGGTTGATAAAGAGATAGTATACTCGTAACTAGTATGTATGTATAAAGAAAGAAAAAAAAACCACGGTTAGGTGGTATATACAATTATGGACGGGCTGCCGAGTGCCGACACAGAGGTAGCCACAGCCGTGAACTACCGCACTGTACTGTGTCTGCTGCTAATATATAGACTGGTTGATAAAGAGATAGTATACTCGTAACTAGTATGTATGTATAAAGAAAGAAAAAAAAACCACGGTTAGGTGGTATATACAATTATGGACGGGCTGCCGAGTGCCGACACAGAGGTAGCCACAGCCGTGAACTACCGCACTGTACTGTGTCTGCTGCTAATATATAGACTGGTTGATAAAGAGATAGTATACTCGTAACTAGTATGTATGTATAAAGAAAGAAAAAAAAACCACGGTTAGGTCACTGGTATATACAATTATGGACGGGCTGCCGAGTGCCGACACAGAGGTAGCCACAGCCGTGAACTACCGCACTGTACTGTGTCTGCTGCTAATATATAGACTGGTTGATAAAGAGATAGTATACTCGTAACTAGTATGTATGTATAAAGAAAGAAAAAAAAACCACGGTTAGGTCACTGGTATATACAATTATGGACGGGCTGCCGAGTGCCGACACAGAGGTAGCCACAGCCGTGAACTACCGCACTGTACTGTGTCTGCTGCTAATATATAGACTGGTTGATAAAGAGATAGTATACTCGTAACTAGTATGTATGTATAAAGAAAGAAAAAAAAACCACGGTTAGGTCACTGGTATATACAATTATGGACGGGCTGCCGAGTGCCGACACAGAGGTAGCCACAGCCGTGAACTACCGCACTGTACTGTGTCTGCTGCTAATATATAGACTGGTTGATAAAGAGATAGTATACTCGTAACTAGTATGTATGTATAACGAAAGAAAAAAAAACCACGGTTAGGTCACTGGTATATACAATTATGGACGGGCTGCCGAGTGCCGACACAGAGGTAGCCACAGCCGTGAACTACCGCACTGTACTGTGTCTGCTGCTAATATATAGACTGGTTGATAAAGAGATAGTATACTCGTAACTAGTATGTATGTATAAAGAAAGAAAAAAAAACCACGGTTAGGTCACTGGTATATACAATTATGGACGGGCTGCCGAGTGCCGACACAGAGGTAGCCACAGCCGTGAACTACCGCACTGTACTGTGTCTGCTGCTAATATATAGACTGGTTGATAAAGAGATAGTATACTCGTAACTAGTATGTATGTATAAAGAAAGAAAAAAAAACCACGGTTAGGTCACTGGTATATACAATTATGGACGGGCTGCGGAGTGCCGACACAGAGGTAGCCACAGCCGTGAACTACCGCACTGTACTGTGTCTGCTGCTAATATATAGACTGGTTGATAAAGAGATAGTATACTCGTAACTAGTATGTATGTATAAAGAAAGAAAAAAAAACCACGGTTAGGTGGTATATACAATTATGGACGGGCTGCCGAGTGCCGACACAGAGGTAGCCACAGCCGTGAACTACCGCACTGTACTGTGTCTGCTGCTAATATATAGACTGGTTGATAAAGAGATAGTATACTCGTAACTAGTATGTATGTATAAAGAAAGAAAAAAAAACCACGGTTAGGTCACTGGTATATACAATTATGGACGGGCTGCCGAGTGCCGACACAGAGGTAGCCACAGCCGTGAACTACCGCACTGTACTGTGTCTGCTGCTAATATATAGACTGGTTGATAAAGAGATAGTATACTCGTAACTAGTATGTATGTATAAAGAAAGAAAAAAAAACCACGGTTAGGTCACTGGTATATACAATTATGGACGGGCTGCCGAGTGCCGACACAGAGGTAGCCACAGCCGTGAACTACCGCACTGTACTGTGTCTGCTGCTAATATATAGACTGGTTGATAAAGAGATAGTATACTCGTAACTAGTATGTATGTATAACGAAAGAAAAAAAAACCACGGTTAGGTCACTGGTATATACAATTATGGACGGGCTGCCGAGTGCCGACACAGAGGTAGCCACAGCCGTGAACTACCGCACTGTACTGTGTCTGCTGCTAATATATAGACTGGTTGATAAAGAGATAGTATACTCGTAACTAGTATGTATGTATAAAGAAAGAAAAAAAAACCACGGTTAGGTCACTGGTATATACAATTATGGACGGGCTGCCGAGTGCCGACACAGAGGTAGCCACAGCCGTGAACTACCGCACTGTACTGTGTCTGCTGCTAATATATAGACTGGTTGATAAAGAGATAGTATACTCGTAACTAGTATGTATGTATAAAGAAAGAAAAAAAAACCACGGTTAGGTCACTGGTATATACAATTATGGACGGGCTGCGGAGTGCCGACACAGAGGTAGCCACAGCCGTGAACTACCGCACTGTACTGTGTCTGCTGCTAATATATAGACTGGTTGATAAAGAGATAGTATACTCGTAACTAGTATGTATGTATAAAGAAAGAAAAAAAAACCACGGTTAGGTGGTATATACAATTATGGACGGGCTGCCGAGTGCCGACACAGAGGTAGCCACAGCCGTGAACTACCGCACTGTACTGTGTCTGCTGCTAATATATAGACTGGTTGATAAAGAGATAGTATACTCGTAACTAGTATGTATGTATAAAGAAAGAAAAAAAAACCACGGTTAGGTCACTGGTATATACAATTATGGACGGGCTGCCGAGTGCCGACACAGAGGTAGCCACAGCCGTGAACTACCGCACTGTACTGTGTCTGCTGCTAATATAGACTGGTTGATAAAGAGATAGTATACTACTAATATTATATACTGGTGGTCAGGTCACTGGTCACTAGTCACACTGGCAGTGGCACTCCTGCAGCAAAAGTGTGCACTGTTTAATTTTAATATAATATTATGTACTCCTGGCTCCTGCTATAACCTATAACTGGCACTGCAGTAGTGCTCCCCAGTCTCCCCCACAATTATAAGCTGTGTGAGCTGAGCAGTCAGACAGATATATAATATATATAGATGATGCAGCACACTGGCCTGAGCCTGAGCAGTGCACACAGATATGGTATGTATGTGACTGAGTCACTGTGTGCTGTGTATCGCTTTTTTCAGGCAGAGAACGGATTATAAATAAAAGTGGTGGTCACTGGTCACTATCAGCAAAACTCTGCACTGTACACTACTGAGTACTCCTAATGCTCCCCAAAATTAGTAAATCAAGTGTCTAAACGGAGAGGACGCCAGCCACGTCCTCTCCCTATCAATCTCAATGCACGTGTGAAAATGGCGGCGACGCGCGGCTCCTTATATAGAATCCGAGTCTCGCGATAGAATCCGAGCCTCGCGAGAATCCGACAGCGTCATGATGACGTTCGGGCGCGCTCGGGTTAACCGAGCAAGGCGGGAAGATCCGAGTCGCTCGGACTCGTGAAAAAAAACATGAAGTTCTGGCGGGTTCGGATTCAGAGAAACCGAACCCGCTCATCTCTATCTAAAACAGAGTTAATAGTATTCCCACCAGCCAACACAAATTACCTGCCTGACATCTAACACAACAATAAACTCTACCCATCAACCTTACTGAATAGGGGTGCTCCATGACTCAGAACTGTCATTTGCTCTGCGCATTCAATCGCATCCAAATCTTCTTACATACATCTAATAAACATTAAGCGTGTATGCACAGCGATGATCGCTGACTTCGCTGGGCTGGAAAGCGCTCAGTGCATACACACTGAGCGCTTTTCCCCACTGCCCAGCGATGTCAGCGGGGGTGAACGGCTTTCCATAGCACGACGCTATGGAAAGCTGCTCACCCCGCCATTCATCTACTGGTAATACCAGTAGAAAAACGGCGGCCGCTGGCGATGAAGCGGGAGCGCACATTAGCGCTCATTGTTTGGGCATACAGACTGGGCGGCTTTGAGCTGAAAGCAACTTGTAAGAGTCAAATTAATTTCTAATGAATATTTAAAATGCCAGCGCTAATATATGTTGTTGACGCCAGGTGCATCTTATTACAATTTACGATAAAAGTGCGCTGTATGTCGCAAACACTACATCCCTTAAGAGAAAACAAGTACACACACACATTTCTGAGTTCCAAAGCTCATTGATGTATATATTTGATATTAAAAGGATATGTATACAATATATCACATGTACAGTGTATATATATATATATATAGTTACATGGTTAAAATTTACACAGTAAGCAGTTATTATAAACGAATCCATTACAGTCAGCAATACATCACCATATTTGCTCAATGCACCCTCCACTCCATATCTCTCTCTCTCTCTCCCCATCCTCATAGCAGAAGAGTATCCGCAAAACACCATCTCGATCAGCACCCAGGAAAAACAGGAAGCTCTTGTGTCTGGGCTCAGCTATACACTGTGTATATTGGGGGCGTACAGGTCTGGGACTGGGTCTTCTGTTATTGGTCCAGGGGAGGGAACTTTCTCATTCATAATGAGTCATGGGTCAGTTCATATGCAAGCAATGAAGATGACATCATGGGGGCTGGCCTCTGGTTTCCTGTCCATCTGCTTTCTTTTGTTCTTAGTTGAATTGTGGCTTCATATTCATACATTCAATATTCAATCATAACTAATTGTTGCAATGAGCTACAACTTAACCACAGGCATCAAATTGACACACACATTCTCCTGATCATTTTGACACCATGCATGACATGTTTATCTTGCTCCACTCCAACAATACACATACATGACGTTATACTCCATTATATAATTTAAAACCTTATAATGTCTGGTGCTTGACATGCTTAATTTACGTGATGTATGAAATATGTGTTGAATATATGTGGTATGTCTGTGTAAATGCGTATGCTACCATATATTGCTGTGCACGCTGTGCGTATTCGCAAGCATAGCGACTCAATGTGTGGAGTTTGGATGTTCTCTCTATGTAATATTTTTTACTTCAACAGTCCACCTTTTGGCAGTAAACAATAACTGCCATAAATTATTAACAGAAGAAAAATATTTCAAACAATAATCGGTGACCTAGACACACGTATGCATTCATTTTGCAAATCAGACATTTGGCTATAATTGGGGAAAACAGGGAGGAGGATGAGACATCCTCTGTATGCACTCGGCGGTCACGGGACCACTGGTTGGGCATGGGACGACATTCAACCTATAGAGTATGCTGGGACAGTGCTATGGCCTATGATGTCTGATTTGAACGAACGTTTCACACATACATGTACCTACGTCTTTGTACACTGATGTTCAGATTCGATAGAGGTTCTGCTGGGTAGAGGGAGAAAACACAAACAAATTGTGAAAGAGACATATACAATTTTCATGGTATATATTCCTATCACTCTCTGAACATTGTTTCCATTTCTGGAACGTATGCTAGGTCTGTTTCATCACTGAACAAGTGTTATTATTTCAGGTTGTGTCCTTCCTTGATAACATATACCTTCGAAGTTTGGGGAGAGCCATTCATAAACCTTTCTTCCACGTATAATAATGAGCTCTTTATCTGCTATGTGTGAGTAGCCATTGTCTGATTGTTCCTGATTACCTCCCAATTTCCTGATTTCATGAAATTGGTGAGATTTAAACATACCAGGGATTTATCTATGGTACTGGTGGATCTTATGACTAGGGGTCTAGTTATATTATATTCTTTGTCCACCAGTCCCCCCCCCCCCCCTCCGTGTAATTCAAGTACCTCAGCTAACTCTAAAAAAAAAATATGGCACTAATCCTGCTTCATTTCGTCTTAGAGGTACCTGTGAGCACATCCAACATTCCGTTTGGTTTAAGACCTTACCCACTAGTGAGTGGTAATCACTCAATGGTTGTCTGTCAAATGCTGCCTTATTGCTAGACTGACATCTCTGGATGCACTCATCTTCAATTATAGGGTCACAATAACTACAAAATACAGTATTCCTCAGACAACAGCCTATCGCGTTACCTCTGAACTCCGTAACTACTAGACCTTTGATTTTTCTCTGGCTTTAACAAAGTGATAGCTGATCCTGGGATCCTATAAAGAAATCACTCCTTTCTCCAGAACCAGTTCTAGTCCCACACTCGACTCCTCATGAAAAAACCTCACAAAAATAGAATGTCCTGAAAAAAATGTTTGTCAGCGGGAATAAAAAAAAGAAAGATAGAACAAAAAAAATCTTGTCCATAGCAAATAAATTACAACGACTGGTCTTTCTGTAATCTTTTAGTACGCTCAGGTAGTGTTCAACAGTGCCGCCTCTCAGTCTTCACGGAACAGACTCTCTGGTGATACTTCTGCGATCTCACTCCATTTACGAGTTCCTTCCGCACTACCGACTTTCCTGTGATGGGAATCGTGGACCCAAGTCTCTCTCTCGGCTACTTTCACTGGGATCGTGCTGTCAACAAAACTTGGTACTTTCCTTCCCACCTGTCTATTAGGCAACCTGAGCGTAAGAACAATTACACAGTCTCTTGGTTCACAATCAAGACAGTTAGTATTTGACATACCAGTAATCAACAGTTTCAAGTTCTTTTGTCAAGTTCTCAAATGCTGGCTCATCTCAATAAGGTACTGTACTGTCACCTCATTGGTGTATTTCTGATCATTGTGCGGATCAATCATGACATGAGGTTGTCTTCCAAAAAAAAAAAAATTTTTAAGAAGAGGGTGATTTGTTAAGTGAGGATCTAGGAGTGGTTCCGATGCTATGTAACACTAGTGGCAGTGTCTATGACCGCAATAGTCCAGTTTCAAGCTATCACTTTGCTCCTACTCCTAGGGGTACCATATCTACACACAAATTTCTGCACAATTTTCTTTGCGGTAAACACAGCAGTAGCAATAATTCCTAAACGGTGTTAACTGTACGAAGTCGATTTGTATTGCCTGAAAAGATCCGTCTGCAGGAGGGATATGGGATGGCTCTGTTAGTACTGCCTTACCAAATGTTCTTCCTTATGCAAGTAAGACAGGTCATTGCTTTCCTGCTTGCCTGAGAAGAGAACCCTGGTACATGCCAGTAAGCTCTTACCAATTTGCACATACCTTCCTTACCCTAGGTGAGTCAGACCATATGCCGCCTCAGCTAGGCCTGGGAGATACATCCTGGGGGCCACTGGCTTACCTTGTCCCATCTCTCCAGAGTCCTGAGGACTCCTAAACATACCCCTTCGACTTCCAGACCTCCTTTTCCTGTAGTGAACACAAATTTGCATCTTAATTTAACTGTTGTGTGTTTGCAATGTAGAGTACCATGAGCATCTCTCACAAAAGAAAAAAATCTCTAGAGGAGAAAAAGTAGAAGAAAATATCAGGTCTGCGTTCATCAACGGGCTGTCACTTATGTCTGGTCTCGTAGCAAAGGTCTGATTGAGATATTCCATACCATCATGCATATCAGTGTCTATACAAAATTTCCCTTCACCAGTATTTTCATCCTTCACCCTTTGTGCATGACAAGGCACACTGCAGTAATATACTGGTGCCATCATGCTGATGAGACATACCGGGTTCGGGCAGAACTTTGAAGGACCAATAAGGCATGTGGTGTATGAACTGTCAAAATCATGTACCAGTACTATGTCCCAGGTATTTGACCCTTGTCCTACACAAGTGTAGTTCATCTCTTGATACCTGGTGTCCTGTTTGGAAGAGACGAAACAGAAACTGCTTCGTATCTGCCAGGGACAACTCAAATGAATCAGCGCACAGCAAGTCATCAACATATTGTATCAGCACCGACCCACTCTCAGGCTGAAAGGATTGTAAACAGTCATGCAGGGCCTCGGGAGACAATACTCAGGCTGTCACTCGTAATCTTGGGAGTCTCAGGTCCATGTATTGTACCACCCTGTTTGAACACAAACGATGAAGAGGAAAACTGTCAAGAAAAACAGAATAGAGGTTGGTGACAGTTAAGTTTGTAGCGGTGGAGGGGATTTTATTAAAATGACAACTGGATTGGGCACTACGGGGAATTGATTAACTACTTGATCTACCCCCCCCCACCCCCCCTTAAAGCTTATGCATGCTGTGTCACTACTGGGACTACCTCAGCCATTAATCCAGTGTCCTGTCCATCCTAAATTCAAAGGGAACCCGGTATCTTGTGAGATAATTTCCTCTACCTGTGATGGACATTAATCTAGAACAGTGGAATGCAACATTAGTCTTTGAGGGTATCTAATATACCTTGTACTTCCTGAGCGGGAGTACAATATATGTATTTCACATTTAACAAAATCTCTGTTGATCAAATTAGTCAGGGGCCACTGCTGCTAGGAAAAAAAAAGGAAAGGGTTTATCATCATAGAGGCCCAATCGTAACTTCAGCAGGTTTTGTCAAAGGGTAATGTTGCACTTCTCTTGTTCCTCCTATTTGCCGAATTAGTGTTTACCAGTGATCTTATCCAGACGGAGAATTTTCTAGTACTGCAAAAGAAAAAAAATCAACAAGCTTCTAGGTCATGTGTAGTATTCCTACTCATCCCGTATTAAGGGTCTGTACATGGTCCAACAAACATTTACAGCTCATCTTGACTAGGGACATTACTAGAAATGAATACTTCTTATATGGTAACTAAAAGAAATACCCGGGGGTTACCCTATCTCTGTCCGCTTTCCTACTGGCAAATACTAATGTGCGGACAGGATTATTCTCCATTTATGACGTTACTTACTTGATTTTTATTTATTTTTGGGTTTTACTATATATGTACTCGAATGACTCCATACTTACCAGTTCCACTGGTCTCAGCCACTTCCCCTGCAGGCTACTGCTCCTCTTTTACCGGTTGAATACTCCTCTAAGTGCATGAGGAATTGATGAAACCAGTCAGGTCGCCTTCTCCTCCTAAATAAAACTTCGACATTCATTAGTACATATATGTTACATTCATATTTTTCATATTTTTTTATTTTTATTACTTTCTATAGTTTGTATGCTGGCTGTAACTGCTTCTTCATCTACATATGACGGTGTACTTGCGTTCTCTTTTTTTACTTATTGTTGCTACAAGTTCAAACAGTTATTATATTTCCGTTCTTATCTTATATGACTTTGGTTAGACATACTACCTGCAATACCTAAGAATCAAACTCACCAACCCTAGGAAATGATGCCATATCATCAGCAGTCATATATATCCATTCGTCACAAAAAGCCTCCGTGTGTGGACCATACTACCCACACATTATCAACCGAGCTGACCCCCTGGGCCTCAGCTCTACAGCCTGAACCCTGGCTGCCGAACGCCTCTCGCTTGTGCACTTGGCTCCCATTGTGGGCCTTTTATACACAATCCCCAAATGTACAAAGAAAAATGGTGAAAGTTCTTACCGAGCTCTTTAACTCGCTCCCGCCTCCGTTGGCCCATACTACAACCAACTGTCAATAGTGGGATCATGATGTACCCAACCTTAGGCTCCTATCAGACCCTTCAGCACTGTAATTTCTTTTGGTGGAGGTTCTGTTGGAATATTTTCCTGAGAGAGGCAGCGAAAAATTCCTTTTCGGTATCTTTCCACTGGAATTTTTGTAGGATGAGAAACATGCTATCGATCACCCTTTCCAGTGGATGCTCACCAGGGAGATTTCCTGAAGAAAATCAGCGAAAAAACCCTTTTTACACAAATCACGTCTGCGTATGCTCTACAAAGCGCATATGACACCACTGCGCAAAAATAGCGCAAATGGTATCACGTTGCGCATGCGTATAACACGGACGTGATGTCCAATCGCACGGCCTAGAGATACTTGTTATCTATATGCCCTACGATCACAGGAGTCGAATTCAAGCTGCGCTCCTCAGCCGGAGCGTAACACTAAAACACTTCACAAATCACAATTTATTACACTCCAACACGTTGTAGTACGTGCCAACTTTGTTAATGCACTAGGTTGCGATCCATTCACGCCGCTGAGGCTCTACCAACTCATGCGTTTATCCACGGGATCCCGGTTTCCGGGGTTCAATACGTCCACTCCTACTTTTCAGCCCACACTAACACACAATGTTTTTCTGTACAGAAAAATATCACTCCTTTTGACTGATAGCTTGTTCCAGAGGTAGTACACTTTAAACAAAATATTATAATAATCTGCTTTTAAAATCGGATAGTTACTTGCTATGGTATAACTACAAATGCTTTTATCCCACCGTTTAAATTTATTTCTATTGTGTGGTTAAACTTGTGCTTGCTACTTCACGCAACTTTGCATAAACACGTGACCATGCACGTCCCTGCGCCGTGTGCGCGTTCCTGTATGCTTTCCTCACGTACTATACCACGTGTACACCTTGCGTTCACAACTTAAATACACCACACTATATCACGATAAATGTGAGCAACAAAATACTACTGCTCACTACACAACACAACACACTTGTTCCTTACACTCGCTGGAAGTTACCCCCAAAGGTAATCCTCTGTGGAGTGTTTACTAAACGTTTAGGCTGGAACTGTGTTTTGTGTTTTTATAATTACTCCCTTAAAGAACTATACCAAATGTCCAACAAATAAACTTATCCGATTCTATGCAGATATATATAATGACTATTGATTATAATTTAAATGCTATGATTCAGATTGGATAGCTATCTTGCAAAATATACACTGATATAAATATACACATAATTATAATAATATAATATATATACACCATTTACTGCACTCCTATGAGCCCCTTAACCCCTTCATATGTATTCGTAAACACACTGAATGAATAGTTGCTCTCAGAGACTAAAGTGGTTAAACAAGTTAATTAACATTTCAATGGCTATCCTACCCTAGCAAACAGAGAGTTAAGTCCTGGAAAGAGGAAAAAAAAAAAGTTTTTTTTTTTTTTTTTTATCTGTGTGTAATTTCTTACATCAAGTATTCGTTTCACTATTAACTCTCACTAGGCCCAATTGAAACTATTTGTAATTGACTATGGCATGGGTTAAATAAATTAATTGGTAGCTTGTAAATGGTGTTGGATTTGTACATATATGTTGTTTCTTTGTGACAAAGGTAACTGATTGTTTTAACCAGACTGAAAGTCAGCTATTTAGCTAAGTTGGATAAAGTGACCTTCCTAAAATGGCCACTGCTCCTCCCCCTTATTCCCATCCATGTGCTTGAACAAGATGGTGGACAGGCCATGTGGCTAGCCCAAAATGGAGGACAGACCATGCGGCTCTTTTGTCACAAAGAAATCACACTCTATACAAGCACCAAAAGTTACTTTAGGCCTGGGTTTAAAAGTATGCAAATTGGCCTCAGCATGCTAACACATCTATATTATACCTACGCACCAACTTTTAAATGTGCTTTAAATTTACTTAACAGATAAACAATACAATCTGAATCAAACACAATATGACTTATTTGAACTTTGTTTTGCAACAATAAAAATATGCTGTAGCATTTTAAATATTGTGAGAAACACATTGTCCCCTGAATTTCATATCAGCGCCTTACTGATAACACAAAAAACACAAACGGATGTGATTCAGCAGCATCAAGAGACGTCCATCTTTAGTTGGTAGACCACAGCCGCGTTTGTACAGTGCAATCATTAATAACATTATATCCTGGATGAGCCCCCATCTGTAAGAGTCAAATTAATTTCTAATGAATATTTAAAATGCCAGCGCTAATATATGTTGTTGATGCCAGGCGCATCTTATTACCATATATGATAAAAGTGCGCTGTACATCGCAAACACTACATCCCTTAAGAGAAAACAAGTACACGCACACATTTCTGAGTTCCAAAGCTCATTGATGTATACATTTGATATTAAGAGGTTATGTATACAATATATCACATGTACAGTATATATATATATATATATATAGTTACATGGTTACAATTGACACAGGAAACAGTTGTTATAAACTAATCCATTACAGCCAGCAATACATCACCATATTTGCTCAATGCACCCTCCGCTCCATATCTCTCTCTCTCTCTCTCCCCATCCTCATAGCAGCAGAGTATCAGAAAAACACCATCTCGATCAGCACCAAGGAAAAACAGGAAGCTCTTGTGTCTGGGCTCAGCTATACACTGTTTATATTGGGGGCGTACAGGTCTGGGACTGGGTCTTCTGTTATTGGTCCAGGGGAGGGAATTTTCTCATTCATAATGAGTCATTGGTCAGTTCATATGCAAACAATGAAGATGACATCATGGGGGCTGGCCTCTGGTTTCCTGTCCATCTGCTTTCTTCTGTTCTCAGTTGAATTGTGGCTTCATATTCATACATTCAATCATAACTAATTGTTGCAATGAGCTACAACTTAACCACAGGCATCAAATTGACACACACATTCTCCTGATAATTTTGACACCATGCATGACATGTTTATCTTGCTCCGCTCCAACAATACACATACATGACATTATACTCCATTATATAATTTAAAACCTTATAATGTCTGGTGCTTGACATGCTTAATGTATGTGCTGTATGAAATATGTGTTGAATATATCTTTGTGGTATGTCTGTGTAAAAGCGTATGCTACCATATGTTGCTGTTTACGCTGTGCGTATTCGCAAGCATAGCGACTCATAATGTGTGGAGTTTGGATGTTCTCTCTATGTAATATTTTTGACTTCGACAAGCTCAACACACCAAAAGTGACCTTCTCTCAGCTCAGAATCGCCCAGTCTGTATGGGCCTTTACTTCTATGAACAGAAAAGCAAAGTAACCTGCTCCCAGAGATTGCAGCTCAGTCCACACTCAGGGGCACAACTCCATCACACTAATACAAGCACAAAAGAAAATGAGTGGTCCAAATCACTGTTTGCAGCATCTGTAGGGAATTTAAGAGTAAAGATTCTAAAAATATACAATATAAAACAATGGAAACAAATATGATTTTTGAAATGGATGATCTCATTACTTGTAATACCAAATATTGCATAATTTGTTAGAGTGCACTTGCGGAAAACAATGTGTGCAAAACTACCTGTTGTGATAATAAAGACTTTCAGGGCATGTGAGAAATATATCAAAAGCATTGGAAACCCACAACATATCCATGCACTTTAAACAAGTACATCAGAGTTATAGAAATCATCTTGTATCCTTTTGTGGCATTCATGTGGTTAAATCCAACTGGAGGAGTGATGATATGAATAATAGATTAGCCTGGAATGAAAACAATGTATTTATTGAAAACACAGGCATCAAGAGGTCTACATGTGGATTTTGAGATGAAGTGGGGTTTTTTTTGTGTTTTTATAATTATGTGATCCACCTTTTAAATTAGCATTGAGTGAATTTTTAAAATTTTATTTATTAATTACTTATTTTTATTCTCTTACATGGCAATTTCACTATATGGAACTGTTGAGGTAACGCCATATGAGACGATCGCACTGTTGTGTCCTCAAACTCCAATAATATGGCTTCTGTGTGATTCCTGCCTCCAACATGGTGGAGGGCGGAAGTCATCATAGGAGAACATCCCGTGTATGGAAACCAACCAGGAACATGGAAATTACACAATTAGAATGGATTTCTATTGATGTGGTGCCTAAAACTCACAAGCAAAGAAATATCAAGAAAACATGGACTGGGTGTATCTGGACTCATAGTTTGCGATATGCATTTATTATAACTTGATTGTGGTATTGGATTACCATGAGAAATTATGGGAGATGTGGGATTTTAGAATTGTTTGTATTTGTTATAATGCTTTATATATGTGGTACTTTCCTGGCTTTATCATGTCTTATTATTCTGTTAAGCCACCCTCTTTGGACATGTTACCCAAATAGTGGGTATATATATCCTGTCTTGAGTGATCCTTTTCACACCCAGACCTTGTGTCAGAAATGTGTTGGTGGTGAAGGGGAACTCTCTATGCTAATGGACTGACCTATCCCATCTGGTTGAGGCATCACTAACTCCTCTCATTCCGGGTGAGAATGAAAAGTGATGTCAATGTTCCATTATTTCTGCAGCGGGGTACACTGGTATTCCACAGGGAATAACATTGGGGTGTAGAGTTGGATCTTGATCCGAGGCACCAACAGGCTAAAGCTTTGACTGTTCCCAGGATGCCTTGCACCGCCTCCTCTATAACCCCCCCTCCAGGCACTGGAGCTCAGCTCAGTTTGTAAGTTGGTGCCTGCAGTGCAGGCAGCTAACAGGCAGCCCTGGAAAGAGCTTTTCTGAAGAAAGACGACTTCAAGGGCCGCAGCATGGGCACTTAGAAGTGCTATATGTCAGTCTGACATATCGTGCTGCGGCTCCCTCACCCCCCTCACCTCCCAGCGGCGCTGTATACTCCCGCGCCCTGGTTGGCGGGTACTTACAGCGGAGGTGCTCTAACTTCATCAGGCACACACCCGCCGCTGCTCTCCGGGATCGCGTGGCCGCAAGTTCAGGGAGGAGGTAAGAGGGTCCCCCAGGCGGGACCCGCCGAAATCTCAATCCGGCGCGGTCTCCGGAGATGGACCGCGCCACTGGCGCGGACACTGTGGCCATGCAGGGACCCCACTATATCCACCAAGGCAAGGGGCGCAGGTCAGATTTACTAAAATCCATTTGATATAGGCCCCGCAGTATCCGGTGGTGAAGTCTAGCAGAGGGGGTAAGGCTCTGACCTGTAGCCCCTCCTCCAGCCACCATTTACTGCAAAAGTTCCCGCTCTGGAGCTGCATCTCTCTCTCCTTCACTCCCTGTCAGTGTTTGGGCGCCATTACACAGAGGTGCGCTGATCTGGGACTGCTGGGCATTGTCTCCTGTGTAAAGCCGCCTGTCTCATCAGCGCTGTGCATTTACAGGACACTTAAGTATTCTACATGTCGTTTAGACAGTGTTAGTTAAGAAAAAATAAGAATTTACTTACCGATAATTCTATTTCTCATAGTCCGTAGTGGATGCTGGGGACTCCGTAAGGACCATGGGGAATAGCGGCTCCGCAGGAGACTGGGCACATCTAAAGAAAGCTTTAGGACTATCTGGTGTGCACTGGCTCCTCCCCCTATGACCCTCCTCCAAGCCTCAGTTAGGATACTGTGCCCGGACGAGCGTACACAATAAGGAAGGATTTTGAATCCCGGGTAAGACTCATACCAGCCACACCAATCACACCGTATAACCTGTGATCTGAACCCAGTTAACAGCATGATAACAGAGGAGCCTCTGAAAGATGGCTCACAACAATAATAACCCGATTTTTGTAACAATAACTATGTACAAGTATTGCAGACAATCCGCACTTGGGATGGGCGCCCAGCATCCACTACGGACTATGAGAAATAGAATTATCGGTAAGTAAATTCTTATTTTCTCTAACGTCCTAAGTGGATGCTGGGGACTCCGTAAGGACCATGGGGATTATACCAAAGCTCCCAAACGGGCGGGAGAGTGCGGATGACTCTGCAGCACCAAATGAGAGAACTCCAGGTCCTCCTCAGCCAGGATATCAATTTTGTAGAATTTTACAAATGTATTTGCTCCTGACCAAGTAGCTGCTCGGCAAAGTTGTAAAGCCGAGACCCCTCGGGCAGCCGCCCAAGATGAGCCCACCTTCCTTGTGGAGTGGGCATTTACAGATTTTTTGCTATGGCAGGCCTGCCACAGAATGTGCAAGCTGAATTGTACTACAAATCCAACGAGCAATAGTCTGCTTAGAAGCAGGAGCACCCAGCTTGTTGGGTGCACACAGGAAAAACAGCGAGTCAGATTTCCTGACTCCAGCCGTCCTGGAAACATATATTTTCAGGGCACTGACAACGTCTAGCAACTTGGAGGCCTCCAAGTCCCTAGTAGCCGCAGGCACCACCAATAGGTTGGTTCAGGTGAGACGCTGAAACCACCTTGGGGAGAAACTGAGGACGAGTCCTCAATTCCGCCCTGTCCGAATGGAAAATCAGATAAGGGCTTTTTCAGGATAAAGCCGCCAATTCTGACACGCGCCTGGCCCAGGCCAGGGCCAACAGCATGACCACTTTCCATGTGAGATATTTTAACTCCACAGATTTAAGTGGTTCAAACCAATGTGACTTTTGGAACCCAAAACTACATTGAGATCCCAAAGTGCCACTAGAGGCACAAAAGGAGGCTGTATATGCAGTACCCCTTTTACAAACGTCTGAACTTCAGGGACTGAAGCTAGTTCTTTTTGGAAGAAAATTGACAGGGCCGAAATTTGAACCTTAATGGACCCCAATTTCAGGCCCATAGACACTCCTGTTTGCAGGAAATGTAGGAATCGACCCAGTTGAATTTCCTCCGTCGGGCCTTACTGGCCTCGCACCACGCAACATATTTTCGCCAATTGCGGTGATAATGTTTTTGCGGTTACATCCTTCCTGGCTTTGATCAGGATAGGGATGACTTCATCCGGAATGCCTTTTTTCCTTCAGGATCCGGCGTTCAACCGCCATGCCGTCAAACGCAGCAGCGGTAAGTCTTGGAACAGACAGGGTCCTTGCTGGAGCAGGTCCCTTCTTAGAGGTAGAGGCCACGGATCCTCCGTGAGCATCTCTTGAAGTTCCGGTTACCAAGTCCTTCTTGGCCAATCCGGAACCACGAATATAGTGCTTACTCCTCTCCATCTTATCAATCTCAGTACCTTGGGTATGAGAGGCAGAGGAGGGAACACATACCCTGACTGGTACACCCACGGTGTTACCAGAGCGTCTACAGCTTATTGCCTGAGGGTCCCTGGACCTGGCGCAATACCTGTCGAGTTTTTAATCATGTGGAAGACTTCTGGGTGAAGTCCCCACTCTCCCGGGTGGAGGTCGTGCTGAGGAAGTCTGCTTCCCAGTTGTCCACTCCCGGAATGAATACTGCTGACAGTGCTATCACATGATTTTCCGCCCAGCGAAGAATCCTTGCAGCTTCTGCCATTGCCCTCCTGCTTCTTGTGCCACCCTGTCTGTTTACGTGGGTGACTGCCGTGATGTTGTCCGACTGGATCAACACCGGCTGACCTTGAAGCAGAGGTCTTGCTAAGCTTAGAGCATTGTAAATGTCCCTTAGCTTCAGGATATTTATGTGAAGTGATGTCTCCCGGCTTGACCATAAGCCCTGGATATTCCTTCCCTGTGTGACTGCTCCCCAGCCTCGCAGGCTGGCATCCGTGGTCACCAGGACCCAGTCCTGAATGCCTAATCTGCGGCCCTCTAGAAGATGAGCACTCTGCAACCACCACAGGAGGGACACCCTTGTCCTTGGTGACAGGGTTATCCGCTGATGCATCTGAAGATGCGATCCGGACCATTTGTCCAGCAGGTCCCACTGGAAAGTTCTTGCGTGGAATCTGCCGAATGGGATTGCTTCGTAGGAAGCCACCATTTTACCCAGAACCCTTGTGCATTGATGCACTGAGACTTGGCTCGGTTTTAGGAGGTTCCTGACTAGCTCGGATAACTCCCTGGCTTTCTCCTCCGGGAGAAACACCTTTTTCTGGACTGTGTCCAGGATCATCCCTAGGAACAGAAGACACGTCGTCGGAACCAGGTGCGATTTTGGAATATTGAGAATCCAATCGTGCTGCCGCAACACTACCTGAGATAGTGCTACACCGACCTCCAACTGTTCCCTGGATCTTACCCTTATCAGGGAATTGTCCAAGGAAAAGATAACTAAAATTCACTTCCTTCGAAGGAATATCATCATTTCGGCCATTACCTTGGTAAAGACCCGGGGTGCCGTGTACCATCCATACGGCAGCGTCTGAACTGATAGTGACAGTTCTGTACCATAAACCTGAGGTGCCCTTGGTGAGAAGGGTAAATTTTGACATGAAGGTAAGCATCCTTGATGTCCCGAGACATCATGTAGTCCCCTTCTTCCAGGTTCGCAATCACTGCTCTGAGTGACTCAATCTTGAATTTGAACCTCTGTACGTAAGTATTCAAAGATTTTAGATTTAGAATCGGTCTCACCGAGCCGTCCGGCTTCGGTACCACAACAGTGTGGAATAATACCCCGTTCCCTGTTGCAGGAGGGGTATCTTGATTATCACCTGCTGGGAATACAGCTTGTGAATGGCTTCCAAAACTGTCTCCCTGTCAGAAGGAGACATCGGTAAAGCCGACTTTAGGAAACGGCGAGGGGGAGACGTCTCGAATTCTAATTTGTACCCCTGAGATATCACCTGAAGGATCCAGGGGTCTACTTGCGAGTGAGCCCACTGCGCGCTGAAATTCATTGAGACGGGCCCCCCACCGTGCCTGATTCTGCTTGTAAAGCCCCAGCGTATACTGAGGGCTTGGCAGAGGCGGGAGAGGGTTTCTGTTCCTGGGAACTGGCTGATTTCTGCAGCCTTTTTCCTCTCCCTCTGTCACGGGGCAGAAATGAGGAACCTTTTGCCCGCTTGTCCACGAAAAGACTGCGCCTGATAATACGGCGTCTTCTCATGTTGAGAGGCGACCTGGGGTACAAACGTGGAATTCCCAGCTGTTGCCGTGGCCACCAGGTCTGAAAGACCGACCCCAAATAACTCCTCCCTTAATAAAGCAATACTTCCAAATGCCGTTTGGAATACGCATCACCTGACCACTGACGTGTCCATAACCCTCTACTGGTAGAAATGGACAACGCGCTTAGACTTGATGCCAGTCGGCAAATATTCCGCTGTGCATCACGCATATATAAAAATGCATCTTTTAAATGCTCTATAGGCAAAAATATACTGTCCCTATCTAGGGTATCAATATTTTCAGTCAGGGAATCCGACCACGCCAACCCAGCACTGCACATCCAGGCTGAGGCGATTGCTGGTCGCAGTATAACACCAGTATGTGTGTAAATACCTTTTAGGATACCCTCCTGCTTTCTATCAGCAGGATCCTTAAGGGCGGCCATCTCAGGCGAAGGTAGAGCCCTTACAAGCGTGTGAGCGCTTTATCCCCCCCAGGGGGTGTTTCCCAACGCACCCTAACCTCTGGCGGGAAAGGATATAATGCCAATAACATTTTAGAAATTATCCGTTGTTATCGGGGGAAACCCACGCATCATCACACACCTCATTTAATTTCTCAGATTCAGGAAAACTACAGGTAGTTTTTCCTCACCGAACATAATACCCCTTTTTTTGGTGGTACTCGTATTATCAGAAATGTGTAAAACATTTTTCATTGCCTCAATCATGTAACGTGTGGCCCTACTGGAAGTCACATTCGTCTCTTCACCGTCGACACTGGAGTCAGTATCCGTGTCGGCGTCTATATCTGCCATCTGAGGTAACGGGCGCTTTAGAGCCCCTGACGGCCTATGAGACGTCTGGACAGGCACAAGCTGAGTAGCCGGCTGTCTCATGTCAACCACTGTCTTTTATACAGAGCTGACACTGTCACGTAATTCCTTCCAACAGTTCATCCACTCAGGTGTCGACCCCCTAGGGAGTGACATCACTATTACAGGCAATCTGCTCCGTCTCCACATCATTTTTCTCCTCATACATGTCGACACAAAAGTACCGACATACAGCACACACACAGGGAATGCTCTGATAGAAGACAGGACCCCACTAGCCCTTTGGGGAGACAGAGGGAGAGTTTGCCAGCACACACCAGAGCGCTATATATATACAGGGATAACCTTATATAAGTGTTTTTCCCCTTATAGCTGCTGTATAGTTAATACTGCGCCTAATTAGTGCCCCCCTCTCTTTTTTTAACCCTTTCTGTAGTGTAGTGACTGCAGGGGAGAGACAGGGAGCTTCCCTCCAACGGAGCTGTGAGGGAAAATGGCGCCAGTGTGCTGAGGAGATAGGCTCCGCCCCTTTTTCGCGGACTTTTCTCCTGCTTTTTTATGGATTCTGGCAGGGGTTAAATGCATCCATATAGCCCAGGAGCTATATGTGATGCATTTTTTTTGCCATCCAAGGTGTTTTTATTGCGTCTCAGGGCGCCCCCCCCCCAGCGCCCTGCACCCTCAGTGACCGAAGTGTGAAGTGTGCTGAGAGCAATGGCGCACAGCTGCAGTGCTGTGCGCTACCTTGTTGAAGACAGGACGTCTTCTGCCGCCGATTTTCCGGACCTCTTCTGCCTTCTGGCTCTGTAAGGGGGCCGGCGGCGCGGCTCTGGGACCCATCCAAGCTGGGCCTGTGATCGTCCCTCTGGAGCTAATGTCCAGTAGCCTAAGAAGCCCAATCCACTCTGCACGCAGGTGAGTTCGCTTCTTCTCCCCTTAGTCCCTCGATGCAGTGAGCCTGTTGCCAGCAGGTCTCACTGAAAATAAAAAACCTAATCTAAAACTTTCACTAAGAAGCTCAGGAGAGCCCCTAGTGTGCACCCTTCTCGTTCGGGCACAGAGATCTAACTGAGGCTTGGAGGAGGGTCATAGGGGGAGGAGCCAGTGCACACCAGATAGTCCTAAAGCTTTCTTTAGATGTGCCCAGTCTCCTGCGGAGCCGCTATTCCCCATGGTCCTTACGGAGTCCCCAGCATCCACTTAGGACGTTAGAGAAAGTGCATTACTACAGGGATATTTCAGTACAAGTATCCTGTGATATACATCCAGTATTTACTGTGCATTGTTATATCTGCATACATATATAGCTCTACTTAGTATTGCTAGTCCAGTGCAGTTTTATTGTTGTTGTAATAATTTCTGCATTGTTCATTTGACTGTGTGTGCCAATAGCTGCTGTGTGGTTCCTATTCCGTGTATCTCACACATATTGCTATTCCTATATTCTGTACCCTGAGGAGGGCTAAGTGCATCAGGGTCCTGTCTCTATATATACAGTGGGGCAAAAAAGTATTTGGACAGCCACCGATTGTGCAAGTAGATCCACTAAAAAAAGATGAGAGAGGTCTGTAATTTCCATCATAGGTACACTTCAACTGTGAGAGACAGAATCTGAAAAAAAACAAAAACAGGAAATCACATTGAATGATTTTTAAACAATTTACTTGTATATTCTTGTGGAAAATAAATATTTGGACACCTACCAAGCAGCAAGATTTCTGGCTCCCACAGACCTGTTAATTCTTCTTTAAGAAGCTCTTCTATCCTCCACTCGTTACCTGTGTTAATAGCACCTGTTTGAACTGGTTATCTGTATAAAAGACACCTGTCCACACCCTCAAACAGTCAGACTGCTACCTCACCACCATGGCCAAGACCAGAGAGCTGTCTAAGGACACCAGGGACAAAATTGTAGAGCTGCACAAGGCTGGGATGAGCTACTTGACAGTAGGCAAGCAGCTTGGTGAGAAAAGATCAACTGTTGGCGCAATTATTAAAAAATGGAAGAAATACAAGATCACTGACAATCTCCCTCAACCTGGGGCTCCATGCGAGATCTCACCTCGTGGGGTATCAATGATCTTGAGAACGGTGAGGAATCAGCCCAGAACTACACGGGGGAACCTTGTCAATGACCTTAAGAGAGTTGGGACCACAGTCACAAAGGTTACCATTAGTAACACACTACGTTGTCATGGATTGAAATCCTGCAGCACCCGAAATGTCCCCCTGCTTAAGCGAGCACTTGTCCAAGCCCATCTAAAGTTTGCCAGTTACCATCTGGATGATCCAGAGGAGGATTGGGAGAATGTAATGTGGTCAGATGAGAGCAAAATCAAACTTTTTGGTATAAACTCCACTCGCCGTGTTTGGAGGGAGAAGAATGATGAATGGCATCCCAAGAACACCATACCCACTGTGAAGCATGGGGGTGGAAACATCATGCTTTGGGGCTGCTTTTCTGCAAAGGGGACAGGACGACTGATCTGTATTAAGGAGAGGATGAATGGGGCCATGTATCGTGAGATTTTGGGCAAAAACCTCCTTCCCTCAGTAAGAGCATTGAAGATGGAACGTGGCTGGGTCTTCCAGCATGACAATGACCCTAAACACACCGCCCGGGCAACTAAGGAGTGGCTCCGTAAGAAGCATTTCAAGGTCCTGGAGTGGCCTAGCCAATCTCCAGACCTCAACCCAATAAAAAATCTGTGGAGGAAGTTGAAAGTCCGTGTTGCCCGGCGACAGCCCCAAAACTTGACAGACCTAGAGAAGATCTGCATGGAAGAGTGGGCCTAAATACCTGCTACAGTGTGTGCAAACCTGGTCAAGAACTACAGGAAACGTTTGACCTCTGTAATTGCCAACCGAGGTTATATTACAAAGTATTGAGGTTAGGCCCATACACACTTGACGATAAAATGAGCGACGTCGTTCATTTCAGCCCTCATCAACGACGTCGCTCATTATATCGTCAAGTGTGTATGCATCCGACGACCACCAATGCGCGGCCCCGCGGGACGTTAACGGCCCTCGCTTATCTGTGGAGCATGTATGCTCAATTTCCACTATGGTCGTTACCGACCAGAGACGTCGTTGAATGTGTATGGTGTGAACGACCAACGACCAAGCCACTGTTCACCAGCCCTGTTCCCAGCTCATTATTTTAATAAACTGTTCAGCTTGGATGCTTCAGTGATGAATGGTCTTTGGTCGTTGGTAGTGTGTATGCTCATGTCGTTTGCTCAGCTGTTCAAGGGAAGTTCAAGGGAAGTCGTTAACGACGGTCGTTAACGACGTGTGCATCGTCAAGTGTGCATGGGCCTTTAAACTTTTTGATTGTCCAAATATTTATTTTCCGCAAGAATATACAAATAAATTGTTTAAAAATCATACAATGTGATTGCCTAGTTTTCAGATTCTGTCTCACAGTTGAAGTGTACCTATGATGGAAATTACAGATCCCTCATCTTTTTAAGTGGGTCAAGTTGCACAATCGGTGGCTGTCCAAATACTTTTTTGCCCCACTGTATGTATGTATATATATATATATATATATATATATATATATATAAAGAAAGTTGTGTGGGTGGTATTGGCGCTACTCCTCTCCTTAAAGCTGTATTAATGTCCTTATCCCTCCTCTAGGGTAACCGGACTTCTTAGAAATGCACTCCCACGTTATAATGGGATGGCAGCCCTTTTCTCCCGTGGCTTGCTGTTCAGGCTAACGAAGTTAAATCTAAAAGACAAAAAATGAGAATAGACGCCTCCTAGTGCATTATCTCACATAAATCGTGACCTCCACCTATAGTAACACCCCAGTGAATTCAAGGTGTACCTTGGATGGTGGAATTCCAACCACCTAATTGAATCGCATAGTGCCACGTATCTCAATGTGTAATGGGGATACTTCTCATCACAATAATCCTGGTGGTGCTGCTCCCCGGTTTAAACCTGTGGCTTATTTCTCAATTTACCAAACACAAGGTTTTAACTTCTGCTTCGCCAGCAGAGCTCATACTTCACAGGAGTCCCGGCTGGCCCTCGATCTTGACACTTTCTCCAGGTAGCATCTGGACTGGAAGGACACCATTGATGCAGGTATATTATATATATATAATATTTTTTTTTTGGAGTGTTTCACAGGATATACTACCTTGGTATTTTTCTCTGTGTATTTCAGTCACCATATACCACTTAAATCCTCTGTTTGTGCACTGCATTTGCAGTCACACTACATAGGGTTTTTTTGTCAGGTACTGTGTCTGGCTATACTGTTGCGCCCTAAGGGTACATTCACACATAATGTCTGCTACACAGCACAGGAGATCTGTGGCTAATCCTGCGTCATGCAGTGCTGACATCGCGGATGCACCTGAAGAAAATATTCCAAATGAGGGTCCAGATACCGGGGGTTCAGTACCCCTCAGTCAGCCTGCAGCGCCGGTGGCACACCAAAACCCTCCCTGGGCTGTTTTTTTCTAATTTGCTGACTATGCTAGTAATTAGACTTATGCCCCCTGTGAGACTTCCTGTGCTATTACAGCCACTTATTGTCCCATGCAGTTCATCCGCCATGGGCTGATAATCTGTCAACTCAGTTACAGCAATTAAATCAGTTTTTAGTTAAACAAAAACCTAACCCTCACCCTCCTGGGACCAAAGGGTCATCTAAGCGGGCCATTACTTCCTCACAATCCATGCATGTTACAGATACTTCATCCGATGAAGATGGCATACACACTGATCCTTCAGACACTAATGCAGATGCTTCTGATGGGCAATCTATTTTCCAGGTGGATGTTCCTGACCTCTTGGAGGCTATCAAACTGATTCTTCAGATTTATGATGAATCTGAACCTCCAGATACATCTAAGAAACTCGATAAGTTCAAACTTCAGAAGGTCACTAAATTAGTTTTGCCCCATTTTGACCATTTAGTTGACATACGTCAGGAATCCTGGGAGTATCCAGGAAGGAAATTCTCCCTGTCTAAAAAGATGCTAGCTCGTTATCCCCTCGCTGCAGAGTTATGTAAAAATTGGGAAACACCGCAGCCGGTGGACTCACATGTCGCAAGTCTGGTGGTGTACTCTACTCTGCCTGTCACTACCGTCACTTCTCTGAAGGAACCGACGGATAAGCGCGTGGAGGGTTGTTTGAAGTCTATTTACACCCTTGCAGATGCTGTGCATAGACCCACTATAGCGGCCTCTTGGGCTGTGAAGGCTATTGAAGCCTGGGTTCAAGCAGTTGAAGTAGAGCTACCTTCTAATTTTTCTGATTATGCCAGACAGTGTCTTTCATATCTTATCACAGCCTCTCATTATATACAAAAGGCGGCCTCGGATGCCGTTGTCCTGGCGGCTAAAGTGTCTACTACGTCATTTTTGGACCTCTGGATTCTGTGGTTGCGGTCCTGGTCTGGGGATCTGGACTCTAAAAAGACCATGGAGGTTATCCCCTTTAAGGGAGACATCCTGTTTGGGGAAGATCTGCACAAGATTGTTGCTGACTTAGAGTCTGCTAAAACTGCATGTATGGTGGCCAAACCCGGGATCAGGATCAACGGGATCCCGGGATTTAGGGCCAAAAATGGCCGGGATTGAATCCCGGGATTGGAAGCTCCAATCCCGGGTATTGAGGGATCAGCGTTGAGCATCCACAGGATGCTCAGATGCTGCCCGCTTCCTCCTTCCGGCTCCCCAGTGCAGCGTGAGAGGTCACGCTGCGCTGTCAGCCGCTGCTGGGAGCCACTAGAAGTGATCAGAGGATGTTCCCCTCCCGTCCGCCCCCGGTATATGGTGAGTTATATGTGTGGGGCGAGGGGGCAGCCACCTAGCTAAAAGCCAATCCCAGGAATCCCAGGATTGGCCATTTTTCATTCCCGATACCCGGGATTGAAAAAATGGCCCAGAATTGGCTTCTCTAATTGCATGTTTGCTGAGTACTAATCCTTCGGTTCAGAAGGCTAAGAGTACCACCTTTCGTTCATTTTGACCTCCAAGTAAAGCAAAGGGTCAGGCGTACCCGAAACAGGCTCGCAGTTCCAAAACCTCTAAGCCCAAACAAACATTCCTGGGCTGCCTGTCAGCCTTCTTCCAAACCAGACAAGCCTGCTACATGACGGGGTGGGCCTCCCTCTGGGGGACCCCACGGTGGGAGGCCGACTTCTACAGTTTGATCAGGTATGGTTACAGACCTCTTCAGACGCCTGGGTAAGGGAAGTCGTCACTCACGGATACGTCATCTCTTCCAAGAAGTGTCCCCCTCACCAGTTTTGCTTGACAAATATTCCTTCGGATCCAGTAAAAGCAAAAACTCTCCATTTGGTGGTACAATCCCTCCTGGACACAGGAGTGGTAGTGGCGGTGCCTCTGGCTCAGAGAGCCAGGGGGTACTATTCAACGCTGTTCCTAGTTCCGAAACCGAATGGTTCCTCCTGGCCCATTCTCAACCTCAAGTCTCTGAACAAGTCTGTGGAGGTTTCCAAGTTCCGTATGGAAACTCTTCGCTCTATTGTTCTGGCCTTGGAGCCCATGGACTATATGGTTTCCCTGGACATACTGGGTGCTTACCTACATATACCTATTGCCATATTACATCAGCAATACCTGCGGTTTGCTATTGACAACTTACATTATCAATTCCAGGCCTTGCCTTTTGGACTGACCACGTCTCCGCGAATCTCCACCAAGGTCGTGGCGGTTATGACAGCTCTGCTCCACTGTCAGGGTATCAGGATCCTGCCGTATCTGGACGACTTGTTGATTCTGGCGAACTCCCCAGAGGTTCTCCTCCGTCATCTGGAACTGACGGTCCGATTCCTGCAAACCCACGGGTGGCTTATCAACTGGAAGAAATCATCCTGGTCCCTGCTCAGAGCATGGTGCACCTGGGGGCATTGTTGGACACACACAACCAATGGTTGTTCTTGTCCCGAGAGAAGATCCTGAAGTTTCAGGACAGGATAAGATGCTTCCTTTCTCATCCGCGAGTGTCGATACACTCGGTTATGCAAGTACTAGGCATCATGGTATCGGATTTCGACATGGTAGAGTACGCTCAAGTTCACTCTCGCCCTCTGCAGAAGCTAATCCTTGCCAAGTGGGACGGCCTGCCTCACCGGATCAGGTCTTGCTTCCTTGACTCCGGAAGTTTGTATGTCACTGAGCTGGTGGCTACAGGACCAACAATTGAGCAGGGGTCGTCCCTTCTGGATCTCCAACTGGGTCCTCCTAATGATGGATGTCAGTCTACGGGGTTGGGGCGCGGTGTTGGAGCAACTCTCTCTTCAGGGTCAGTGGACCAGGGAGGAATCTCTCCTCCCGATAAATGTTCTGGAATTGCAAGCAGTGTTCAATGATTTGAAACTGGCCCTGCCTCTGGTACAGAACAGGCCTGTTCAAGTACAGTCAGGCAACGCCACCACCTGTGGCATACAGAAATCATCTAGGTGGCACTCGAAGCCGCATGGCGATGTTGGAAGTGTCAAAGATTCTTCAATGGGCGGAACGCCATCTGCCAGCCATATCGGCAGTGTTCATTCTGGGGGTCCTCAACTGGGAAGCAGACTTCCTCAGTTGTCAGGACGTACACGTCGGAGAGTGGAGCCTTCATCCCGAAGTATTTCAACTCCTAGTGGATAAGAGGGGCCTACCAGATGTAGACCTGATGGCGTCTCAGCACAATCACAAGGTTCCGGTCTTCGGAGCAAGGACAAGGGATCCTCAAGCAGCGTTCATGGACGCCCTGGCAATTCCATGGAACTTTCGGCTGCCATACGTTTTCTATCCGGTGTCTTTCCTGCCCAGGGTAATACGGAAGTTCAAGCAAGAAGGGGGATTCCTACTTCTGATCGCTCCAGCGTGGCCCAGATGGGATTGGTTCTCAGACCTACAGGGTCTCTCGATAGAGCGTCCTCTTCTACTTCCTCGATGCTCAGACCTCCTCGTTCAGGGCCCCTGTGTTTACCAGATTTGGCCTGACTGGCTTTGACGGTGTGGCTCTTGAAGCTTCAATTCTGAGGACCAAAGGTTTTTCTGAGGCGATCATTCAAACGCTGTTGAAAGCCCATAAACCAGCTTCGGCTCGGATTTATTATAGGGTCTGGAATTTTTACTTTACCTGGTGTGCGGCTGAGAATTTTGATGCATGCAAGTTCAGTGCTGCCAAACTATTGGCGTTTCGGCAACAGGGCCTTCGTCTAGCCTCCATCAAGGTTCATGTTTCAGCCTTGTCAGTGTGGTTTCAGAGAAAAATTGCGACTCTGCCTGTCGTTCATACCTTCACTCAGGGTGTTTTATGGATTCAACCTCCCTATGTCCCTTCTGTGGCTCCTTGGGATTTGTTGGTTGTTCTGGACGCCCTACAAGAATCTCTGTTTGAACCTCTTGAGTCTGTGGACCTTATATGGATTACTCTTAAGGTCTTATTTTTGCTGGCTATTGCCTCTGCTAGACGGGTTTCAGATCTGTGTGACTTATCCTGTAGGTCTCCCTTTCTGGTTTTTCACCGTTACCGTGCGGTTCTTAGAACTCACCCTGGTTATCTACCTAAGGTGGTGTCATCTTTCCACCTTAACCAAGAGATTGTGGTTCCGGCCTTTATCTCTCCTGATTTGTCATCCAAAGAATGATCTTTGGATGTGGTTTGGGTTCTCCGTATCTATGTGACGGGAACCGCCTCCCATTCGGAGATCTGATTCTCTCTTTGTTCTTTTTGTTTTTCATAAACGTGGCTGGCCTGCAAATTTGCAGACCTTGGCCAGATGGATTAGAATGGTGCTTGCACAAGTTTATGTACAGGCTGGACTTCCAGCTCCTGCTACTATCAAGGCCCATTCTACTCGGTCTGTTGGACCTTCTTGGACGGCCCGCCGTGGCACGTCCCTAGAACAATTTTGCAAGGTGGCTACGTGGTCCTCAGTGAACACGTTCGTTAAGTTATATGCCTTTGATACTTCCGCCTCCCAGGATGCTTCCTTTTGATGCTGGGTTCTTGTGCCCGCTACAGTGCATGTGGAACTGCCATGTGGAACTGCTTTAGGACATCCCCGATGTTATTCCCTGTGGAATACCAGTGTACCCCGCTGTGAAAAGGAGATTTATGGTAAGAACTTACCTTTGTTAAATCTCTTTCTGCAAGGTACACTGGATTCCACAGGGCGCTAATCCTGATGCACTTAGCTTCTATGGGTTTGCATGGCATTAGCCGCTGGTACTTTCTCCTGTCATGAGAATGTGGTTCGCTGTGGCTACTAACTGTTATCATCTCTTTTACCTGCTACTGCATTGGACTGGTTAGAAAAACTGAACTCCAGTGCCTGGAGGCGGGGTTATAGAGGAGGCGGTGCAAGGCATCCTGGGAACCTGTTGGTGCCTCGGATCAAGATACAACTCTACACCCCGATGTTATTCCCTGTGGAATCCAGTGTACCCCGCAGAAAGAGATCTAACAAAGGTAAGTTTTTACCATAAATCTCCTTTTTTGTGAAGAGTTCCGTGCAATAAATAACCCTTTTGACTTTTTTTTTTTTGCTGTTTGGAATAAATACCCTGTTATTTTTAGAGAATGATTATGACTCCAGTCATATTTACTCACTGCTGAGGAGATATACTGAATGTGGAAGTGGCACCAGCTGTAAAGATACCGTCTACAGGGAAGGAGGTAAATGCTGTGCAGTGGTGCGATCGGCTGTGCAGAGAGCTGCACAAACAAAAGTTTGTGCAGTTTCTGCACAGCCCAGGACTTAGTCAGCAGCTGCGACGATCCGGGATTTTGCTGACGTCAGGAACCCTCCCTGGAAATGGCTGGTCCCGCCTGCATTTTTCTGGACACTCCCAGAAAACGGTGAGTTGCCGTCCACGAACACCTTTTTCCTGTCAATCTTCTTGCGATAGCTTTCTTCGTTCAGTTCGCTGCTTTCGGTCCGGCGATGGCCGTCGCGCTCGCTCATTGCGGATCACACGCATGCGCAGTACAGACCCAATCGCACGTCTGCGAAAAAATGCAGCGGAAGATCGGGTCTGAATGACCCCCAAAGTTCCTATCCTAACCAGCAGGGGTCAGAATCACTAAACATTGAAAGGTACCTTTATGTGCATGCATCTCACTTCTATGAGGTGAGTCCTCTGATGAAAGTAATCTCATCATCTGAAAATTTGTATTGGAATAACAGACTGTTCTGTTCTTCATGTTTTTGAGAACGATGGACTTCCATCTGTAAGAATATCAGAACTATAGAAGAGTGACCTCTTTAACTTATTCTACGCAAATACCACTCCTACTCAGTTCACAATAAAAAAAATAAAAAAATCTGTGTTCTCTTTCTATATTCAAAATACCTGCTAACCACAGACCAAAATTGTTGTTTGACTGTGCCATATAGGGCCTAATTCAGACCTTATCGCAGCAGCAAAATTGTTGTAAATACTGGCTGCTTTATTTTTACACTGCAATTTAGATTTCAGTTTGAACACACCCCACCCAAATATAACTCTCTCTGCACATGTTATATCTGCCCCACCTGCAGTGTACATGCTTTTGCCCATTAGAGAACAAATTTGCCTCTGCAATCAGGTTTGAACTAGGCCCATAGCCCACTAAGCAATTGTAACCTTGTACTATGGCTGTACCAACATGAAAGCAGTTCACCTTGTGTATTACCTTCAGTTATCCTACGAAATGTAAGCTTATGAGCAGGGACTTACCTCTTGGTCTGTTAAAACCCAGTCTTGTTTTATTACTGTGTATGTTCCCAATTGTAAAGCACAAATAAATCTGATTGCATGAAATAAATGCAACAGCCATTTAGAGGTATTTTATGTGCAAATCAACTTCTGGAACAAGTGTCTTCTGATGTAATCTTTGACCACTTTGATTCTATGTCAATTCACTAAATATACTCTTATTATGCTAAAATAACGAGATTTATGGTAAGAACTTACCGTTGTTAAATCTTTTTCTGCGAGGTACACTGGGCTGCACAGGGAATGACATTGGGGTGTAGAGTTGGATCTTGATCCGAGGCACCAACAGGCTCAAAGCTTTGACTGTTCCCAGAATGCCTAGCGCCGCCTCCTCTATAACCCCGCCTCCGTGCACAGGAGCTCAGTTTTTGTTAACCAGTCCAATGCAGTAGCAGGTAAAAGAGACGACAACTGTTAGTAGCCACAAACACCACACACTCACGACAGGAGAGGGTATCAGCGGCTAATGCCATACCAACCAGTGTACTTCACAGAAAGAGATTTAACAATGGTAAGTTCTTACCATAAATCTCGTTTTCTGCTGCGGGGTACTCTGGGCTCCACAGGGAATGACATTGGGGATGTCCTAAAGCAGTTCCTTATGGGAGCGGACGCACTGTAGCGGGCATAAGAACCCATCATCCAAAGGAAGCATCCTGGGAGGCGGAAGTATCAAAGGCATAGAACCTTATGAATGTGTTCACTGAGGACCACGTAGCCACCTTGCACAATTGTTCAAGGGTCGCACCACGTGCTGCCCAAGAAGGTCCAACCAACCGAGTATAATGGGCCTTGATGGTAGCAGGAGCTGGAAGGCCAGCCTGTACATAAGCATGTGCAATCACCATTCTAATCCATCTGGCCAGGGTCTGCTTGTGAGCAGGTCCGCCATGTTCCGACTTACTGATGAAGGCAATTCTCTTCACATAGATACGGAGATCCTGTACCACATCCAAAGACCGTTCTTTGGAAGACAAATCAGGAGAGGCAAAGGCCGGAACCACAATCTCCTGATTAAGGTGGAAAGACACCGCCTTAGGTAAATACCCGGGACATGTTCTAAAAACCGCCTGATCACGGTGAAAAATCAGATATGGTGACCTACAAGACAAGGTACCCAAATCTGACACCCGTCTAGCAGAGGCAATAGCCAGCAGAAACAATACCTTAAGAGATAGCCACTTAAGGTCGGCAGATTCAAGAGGCTCAAACGGAGACCCTTGCAATGTCTCAAGGAGCCACCGGCGGACATAAGGAGGTTGAATCCGCAACACACCCTGAGCGAACGTATGCACATCAGGTAAGGTCGCAATTTTTCTCGGAAACCAAACCGACAAGGCAGAAATATGAACCTTGATGGATGCCAGACAAAGGCCCAAGTCCAGGCCTTATTGTAGAAAGGCCAAAAGTTTGGTCGTTTTAAACTTGTAAGCATCATGATTGTTAGATTCGCACCAAGCAAAGTAAGAATTCCAGACCCTATGATAAATCCGAGCAGAATCCGGTTTCCGTGCCTTCAACATGGTTTGAACGACTGCCTTAGAAAATCCTTTGGCCCTTAAGACGGAAGCTTCAAGAGCCACGCCGTCAAAGCCAATCGGGCTAAATACTAATATACACAGGGGCCCTGAAAGAGGAGATCTAGGCACTGTGGAAGTAGAAGGGGACCCTCTATCGAGAGACCCTGAAGGTCTGAGAATCAATGCCTTCTGGGCCATGCTGGAGCAATCAGGAGTAGGATTCCTCCTTCTTGCTTGAACTTTCTTATTACTCTGGGCAGGAGTGACACCGGAGGGAACACATATGTCAGCCGAAAGTTCCATGGAATTGCCAGTGCGTCCACGAACGCTGCTTGAGGATCCCTTGTCCTTGCTCCAAAGACAGGAACCTTGTGATTGTGTCGAGACACCATCATGTCCACATCTGGAAGGCACCACTTGTCCACGAGGAGTTGAAACACTTCTGGATGGAGGCTCCTGACGACTGAGAAATTCCGCTTCCCAGTTTAGGACCCCCGGAATGAACACTGCCGATATGGCTGGCAGATGGCGTTCTGCCCACTGAAAATCTGTGATACTTCCCTCATTGCCATGCGGCTTCGAGTGCCGCCTTGATGATTGATGCACACCACTGTGGTGGTGTTGTCCGACTGTACTTGAACAGGTCTGTTCTGTATTAAATGCTGGGCCAAGCTCAATGAGTTGAACACCGCCCGCAATTCCAGAATGTTTATCGGGAGGAGATACTCCTCCTTAGTCCACCGACCCTGAAGGGAGTGTTGCTCCAACACCGCACCCCAACCCCTCAGACTGGCGTCCGTCGTCAGAAGGACCCAGCTGGAGATCCAGAAGGGATGACCCCTGCTCAATCGTTGGTCCTGAAGCCACCAGCTCAGTGACAGACGGCCCTCCGGAGACAATGAGATAATTTGAGATCTGATCCGGTGAGGAAGGCCATCCCACTTGGGAATGGAATTGAGCGTACTCCACCATGTTGAAAACAGACACCATGAGACATAGCACTTGCATTGCCGAATGTATCGACACTTGTGGACGAGATAGGAAGCATTGAATCCTGTCCTGAAGCTTTAGGACTTTATCCTGAGACAAGAACAACTGCTGGTTGTGAGTGTCCAACAATGCTAACAGGTGCACCATGCTCTGAGCAGGGACCAGGGAGGATTTCTTCCAGTTGGTGAGCCACCCGTGGGCTTGCAGAAACTGGATAGTCAGATCCAGATGACGTAGGAGAATCTCTGGGTAATTTGCCAGGATCAACAAGTCGTCCAAATACGGTAGGATCCTGACCCCTTGACGGCGGTAACAGCCGTCATTACCGCCATGACCTTGGTGAAGACTCGTGGAGCCGTGGTCAAACCAAAAAGTAACACCTGAAACTGGTAATGGAGGTTGCCAACCGCAAACCTCAGGTACTGCTGATGCGACACTGCAATGGGAATATGCAGGTAAGCATCCTGTATGTCCAGTGACACCATATAGTCCCCAGGCTCCAAGGCCAGAACAATATAGCGAAGAGTTTCCATATGAAACTTGGAGACCTTGACAAATTTGTTCATGGACTTGAGGTTGAGAATGGTCCGGGAAGACCCATTTGGTTTCAGGACTAGGAACAGCGGTGAATAGTACCCCTTGCCTCTCTGAGCCAGAGGCACCTGTACTACCACTCCTGTGTCCAGGAGGGACTGTACAACCGAATGAAGAGTCTTTGCCTACACCTGATCTGAAGGGACGCCTGTCAGGCAAAATTGATGAGGGGGACGATTCTTGAAGGACACAGCGTAACCTCGAGTGATGACCCAGGCATCGGAAGTGGTCTTCAACCATTCCTGGGTAAACCCTAGAAGTCAGCCCCCCACTCTGGGATCCCCCAGAGGGAGGCCCGCCCCGTCATGCAGCAGGCTTGTCTGTTTTGGAAGCAGACTGACGGACAGCCCAGGCCCGTTTGGGTTTGGGCTTATTGGGTTTGGAAGTGCGAACCTGTTTTGGGTACGCCTGACCTTTTGCTTTCCCTGAAGGATGAAAGGAAGTACTCTTAGCCTTCGGCACCGAAGGAGCAGTACTAGGAAGACATGCTGTTTTAGCAGACGCTAAGTCAGCCACTATCTTGTTGAGGTCTTCTCCGAAAATAATGTCTCCTTCCCGAAAATAATGTCTCCTTTGAAGGGGAGTACCTCCAGGGTTTTCTTAGAGTCCATGCACACAGACCAGGACTGTAACAATATACGACAGGCACTATCTAGCATGATCAGAAGCATTTTTAAGGCAACTCCGCCTCCATCTCCTAAGCCCACGCTTCCACAGCTTCTGCAGCCCATGTTGCTGCAATAGTGGGCCTATGCACCGTTTAGGGTGTAGATTGCCTTCAAACAACCCTCCACACACTTGTCCGTCGGCTCTCTCAAGGACATGACGGTAGTTACAGGCAGAGCTGAGGATACTACCAGCCGCGCCACTTGCGAATCCACTGGTGGGGTGTTTCCCAATTTTTACTAAGCTCCGCAGCGAGGGGGGTAGCGAGCCAGCATCTTCTTGTGAGGCGTTAACTTCTTTCCTGGATTTTCCCAGGACTCCTGACGTATGTCAACTAAATGTTCAGAGTGAGGTAAAACTTGTTTAACCACCTTCTGACATTTAAACCTGTCGGGTTTCTTAGTGGCAGTGACAGGCTCCTGTTCATCATCAACCTGAAGAATAAGCCTGATAGCCTCTAACAAGTCAGGAACATCCACCTGCGAATCAACTTCCCCATCAGAAGCATCAGGATCAGAATCTGTGGGGTCTGTATAAACGCCATCCTCATCAGACGAGGTGTCTGGGACATTGGTGGATTGTGAGGAAGTAATTGCCCGCTTAGAGGACCCCTTGGTCTTAGGCGGGCGAGGGCTAGACTTTTGAGCAGTCAGTGATTGGTTCAATTGCTGTAACTGATTGGACAGTTGTTCTGCCTATGGCAGGTTAACCGCGGGGACCATAAGTGGTTGCACAGGGGGTTCCATAGGGGGCGTTAGTCTAGTTACCAGCGTATTCAATAACATGGAGAAGGTAGCCCAAGGTGGGTCATTTTGCACCCCCGGTGCTACAGTCCTACTGGGGGGCAAGGAATCCCCAGAACCTGAACCCTCAGCTGCTATGTTATCCTCAAATGTGTCTGCAGCGTCAACACCACGCAACGTGGGATCAGCCCCAGCTCCGTTGCCCTTTGTAGCTGACATAATTAAAAGCTCAATGCAAGGCAACACAGTACAATGGCCCTCATTCCGAGTTGATCGCAGGGGAGGTGATGGAGCTGCAGCAGGAGATGACTGACTGACATCTAACACAGTGTCTCTGCTGCAGCCCTTGAAGTCTTCAATATTCTTTAAAAGCTTCTCTCAGGGCTGCTGTAGCAGCCCCCCTGTTAAATGCCTGTTTACTGCATGGCACCAACTACAAAACTGAGCTCCTGTGCACGGAGGCGGGGTTATAGAGGAGGAGGCGCTAGGCATTCTGGGAACAGTCAAAGCTTTGAGCCTGTTGGTGCCTCGGATCAAGATCCTACTCTACACCCCAATGTCATTCCCTGTGGCGCCCAGTGTACCCCGTAACAGAAATAGAAATACAATTTATTGGTGCATATAAATTACATTAACAAAACAGCATGCAATTCAAAAGAATGATACTCAAACAGGTGTGGATCATTAGATCTACAAGCAAAAGGTGTACAGTCAATAGGTCAACCCTATCTTTAAGGTCTGTTTGCATTCTGCTATAGTGTGTACAGACTCATCAAAGTATGTGTACAACTCCTTCTCAGGACCACACAAGACATCTACGTGTCATGCAGTAGACACTATAATTTTAATCCACTGGTAACCTTTCACGTCATTTTACAGTGCCTCCACCCAAATCTAGACAATAGACTGTTTTCTGGGGGGTGTCCGGGTGCCCAATTAGCATCGAAAATCCATGTACACACAGTAATTTGGGGACACATGTTGACTGCGGAAACCACTCTGATATGATTATCATCCCTGTCTTTTTAGAAATGCAGTAGACTTTCCTCGTATGGGTTTTAAAGCAGCTTTATTATTTTACTTGTAGTGATAACATAAGGAATTGTAACTGATGACAAGAAATAAAATGTATCCTTATGGGGACTTAACACAAATCATGAACAGACAATAAATATACATAGCTATAGGTCACTAAAGCCCCATACACAGTAAACGAGTCCCTGCTGACGCCGATATTGGCGTCGGCAGTGACCCGGTGGGGTGCCGGCATACACACTTGCCAATGCCAGCGGGGAAGGGAGCAACGGTGGGGGGAATGACGACGCTGTCACTAACGAGGACCTCCCTCGTCTGTACATGTTCTGACGAGGGAGGGGGTTGTTAACTATGCGCGGGAGCGCACATCGTTAACAACATTGAGTGTACACACTACACAAGATTGTAAAAGATCTTGCTCAGATTGGCTCTTCTGAGCGAGATCTTTTATTTTCTCGTCTAGTGTGTGTATGGGCTTTTAAGAAAAAGGGAAGTGTAAATCTTCTAAATGAGAATTAAAGCAGAAGCAATAGTGTAAACTACACTACAAGCTACATCATGAACATGTGAGAACCATTACATAACTAAAGGGGGGTACACATGGAGCGATAATCTAAGCAATCTGACTAGATTGCTTAGATTTTCAGCAAGATCGCTCCGTGTGTAGCGCTAACAGAGATAGCGATGCACAGCCCCGCGCATCGCTATCGCTGCTGCTAGATTGGCCTGCATGCAGGCCAATCTAGCGGGTCGCTCACTTCACCCTCTGAGTGAAGTGAGCGTCTCCCCGTCTCCCCCCGCACGCTCAGCACAGATCGCGCTGTGCTGAGCGGCGGGAGAGATGTGTGCTGAGCGGTTCGCTCAGCACACATCTCTCCTGCATCGGCCCGTCTATATGGGCCTTTAGAGTATCAACAAACAATCGCATATAGCAATAATCACAATAGGATCTCAGTAACTAGTATTATGCATTGGAATGACATTTGTGGAATCACTTTCCAAGTCAACCCCTGAGGAGCTTGTGACAATATTTATCTTAAAGAAAAAAAAGAGTATTATAACAGGGATCAGTACGTAATCCCGCTAGACAAGATCCCGGCGGTCAAAATACCGATGCTGGAATCCCGACCACACAATCCCGACAGGGGTGGCGAGCGGAACCCTGCGGGCTCGCTTCGCTCGCCACGCTGCGGGCACGGTGCCTCGCTACGCTCGGCACACTGTTATATTCTCCCTCTATGGGTGTCGTGGACACCCACGGAGGGAGAATATGTCGGGATTGTGGCGGTCGGGATTCTGGCGTCGGTATTTCGACCGCCGGGATCCCGTCCAACGGGATGTTGACCGCATCCCTTATAACAAAATGCGTTAATTTATTACAAAAAGAAGGTTTCTTCAGGCACAGTTGGAGCTCTAGGAGGTTTTCCCAATCACTTAAACCTGAGCCGGACCTAACCAATATGATGCCCTAGGCAAGATTTTGTCTGGTGCCCCCTAGCACTACCGCTAGTTCCGCCTCTGACCCTGCACCCTTTTCCCAGCACAATCAACCCCCACCCATAGCAGTCCTTTTTTTTGTTTTCCTACACACTGTAATTTAAATAAGAACAGTGTGCACATTCGGCGCGCAGCCCAAAAAGGGGCGTGTTTTTGCTGGCAAGGGGCATGGCCACACAATAGTACCCCCAATTCAAATTATGCCACACAGTAGTGCAACTTTATTCACATTTTATCATGCGACAATGTCCCTTATTCACGTTGCATCACACAGTAGTACCACTTTACCTTATATACGTTACTCCTCACAGTTGTGTCCCTTATTCACATAACATCCTACTGAATTGCTCCTTTTTCACATTACACCACACCATATTGCTCTTTATTCACATTACACCACACAGTAGTGCCCTTTCTATACGTTACGCCAGTAGAGCACCTTATACACATAATGCCACACATTGGTAATGCATTTATACACATAATACCACACAGTAATGCCCCTTACACATATGACACACATTATTAATGTCCTTATAAACATAATGCGCCTTACACATTATGCCAACCCTTATTAATGCCCTTATATACATAATTTCCCTTACACATATGCCGCACATTGTTAATGCCCTTATACACATAATGACACACATAGTGCCCCTTACACATGTTACACATTATTAATGCCCTTATACACATAATGACACATATAGTTCCTGGCGTGAGTCAACTGGCAGCTCTGCTAACATTAGGTGCCTATTTTTTATGAAAATACATATTATTTGAATTGCTATGTGGCTAGGATGCCCAACAGCTTCTGCTGGTTAAAATGATATGCGGCATGCCTATATACTATGTGCGACTGTGGCTGTATCTGCATACAAAATGCTACACACAGAATATAGGCATGCCACATATCATTTTAATGCTTGTGTCCCTAGGCATACCAGATGCCCTAGGCAATTGCCTAGTTTGCCTATGCCTAGGGCCAGCACAGACTTAAACAATATAGGGTTTTTTTTCTCCTCCTTTCATAACCCGGTGTCTGGTACTTATGTCGACCACTATTGGTCGACATGGAAAAAGGTTGACATGAGTTTTTAACTTTTTTTCATTTTTGGAACTTTTTTATATTTAACGATCCACGTGAACTACAATTGGGAACAGTAACCTTGCCCGAAGTTCGCTCGCCATGCGAGGGAACACGGTGCACTAATTGGGGTTCTCGGTCACTTTATGAAGAAAATGACACCAATATAAAAAAAACCTCATGTCAACCTTTTCTATGTTGACCTTATGACCGTGTCAACCTATTTCAGGTGTCGACCAATAGTGGTCGACCTAATTGTTGACCTAAGTGTGGTCGACCCTATGATCCACACCCTACAACCACAATGACAGTGTATTTGGTCAGTTTGGATAAAAATTAAGCATTACTCTACCTTTACACGCGGTGTGATGGCAGTTTCACTGATAATCATACATAACAGAATTGTGTGACTTATGATGCACCCATTTTATCGTAATGTACTGTACTTACAGTAGTTGCCAATAATTACATGAGGGGATTGCTGAAGACAGTAACGTAACTAGGGCTGGCCGAGCAGGGCTCATACCCTGGGGGCCATTGCAGACCCGGAAGAGGGGCACACCACCAGGGTGGTGCATCCAAAGTGTTTTTTTTATAATGTCCGCACTCGCTGCAGATCTTGGTGTGGACCTCCTTGTTAAACCGGAGTGTGCGGCGCTGGATGGGCAGGGGGTGCTCTATCTCCCGGGTCTCCTCTAGCTGCAACTCCGCAGCAGCCTGGACATACTGACTGCTGGAAGTGCGGAGTTCCTGGGCTGCAGCGTCAATCTCCCCTGCTGGCCTCAGACCCGGGGACCATGTGACCATAGGTATGCACAGACAGTTGTGTCTATGTTATCTTCATGCTCAGGACCTGGAAGTGACAAAACGAGAGGGCAGGAGAGAACTTCCGCCCTTACAGCGCCGCCAAAAAAGGGGTGTGGCTTCGTTGAAATGGGCGTGGCTTTGCGTAAAGGGGCGTGGCATTGCAGGAAAAGACTACCTTATACCCCAGTTTTGCAACCTGCACGCCCAGACGTTAGCCACCACAGGAAAGAAAAATAATCCTGATTCATGCCCCTTACATTATTTGTCATTTTTCCTCCTTATAGTAATGCCCAGTATACATTATTCCACATACTGCAATGGCCTTAGCCATTATGCCACACACAATAATGCACATGACACAATATGCACACACTGTAATGCCCCCGACACATTATGCCACACACCGTAATGCCTGTGACACATTATGACAGGAATCGCAATGCCAGTTATACATTATGCTACACACTGCAATGCCCCTGATACATTATAGCACATACAATGTCTGTGACACAGTATGACACACACCACAATGATCCTGAGACATTATACCACATACCACAATGCCCGTGATATAGTATACAACACACCGTAATGCCTGACACATTATGACACACACCGCAATGTCCGTGATACATTATGCCACACACCGTAATGCCCATTACACATTAAGTTCTACAGTAAGGCTTCTAATTACTTTTAAATTACCTGCTCGTTGCCAGGGGTTTCATGCTCTTGGTTCCATGCACGGTGCCAGGGGTTTTCATGCTCAGGGTGTCATGCTCGTTGCCAGGGGTTTCATGCACTGGGTGTCATGCTCGTAGCCAGCAGTTTCATACTCTTGGTTCCATGCACGGTGCCAGGGTTTTTCATGCTCAGGGTGTCATGCTCGTTGCCAGGGGTTTCATGCACTGGGTGTCATGCTTGTTGCCAGGGGTTTCATGCACTGGGTGTCATGCTCATTGCTAGGGGGTAGTGCTTGTTCTAGGGCCATGCTCCCAGTGCCACATATGCCCCCAGTGCCAGATATTCCCCCACAGTGCCAGGTATATGCCCCCAGTGCCAGATATTCCCCCACAGTGCCAGGTACATGCCCCCAGTGCCACATATACCCCCCCCCCAGTGCCACATATGCCCCCTCAGTGCCTGCTCCCCCCAGTGCCAAATATTCCCCCACAGTGCCACATATGCCCCCTCAGTGCCTGCTCCCCCCAGTGCCAGATATTCCCCCACAGTGCCAGGTATATGCCCCCAGTGCAAGATATTCCCCCACAGTGCCACATATGCCCCCTCAGTGCCTGCTCCCCCCAGTGCCAAATATTCCCCCACAGTGCCAGGTATATGCCCCCAGTGCCAGATCTTCCCCCACAGTGCCAGGTATATGCCTCCAGTGCCAGATCTTCCCCCACAGTGCCAGGTATATGCCCCCAGTGCCAGATCTTCCCCCACAGTGCCAGGTATATGCCCCCAGTGCCAGATCTTCCCCCACAGTGCCAGGTATATGCCCCCAGTGCCAGATATTCCCCCACAGTGCCACATATGCCCCCTCAGTGCCTGCTCTCCCTAGTGCCAAATATTCCCCCACAGTGCCAGGTATATGCCCCCCAGTGCCAGATCTTCCCCCACAGTGCCAGGTATATGCCCCCAGTGCCAGATATTCCCCCACAGTGCCAGGTATATGCCCCCAGTGCCAGATATTCCCCACAGTGCCACATATGCCCCCTCAGTGCCTGCTCCCCCCCCAGTGCCAAATATTCCCCCACAGTGCCAGGTATATGCCCCCAGTGCCAGATCTTCCCCCACAATGCCAGGTATATGCCCCAGTGGCAGATCTTCCCCCACAGTGCCAGGTATATGCCCCCAGTGCCAGATCTTCCCCCACAGTGCCAGGTATATGCCCCCAGTGCCAGATCTTCCCCCACAGTGCCAGGTATATGCCCCCAGTGCCAGATCTTCCCCCACAGTGCCAGGTATATGCCCCCAGTGCCAGATCTTCCCCCACAGTGCCACATATGCCCCCTCAGTGCCTGCTCCCCCCAGTGCCAAATATTCCACCACAGTGCCAGGTATATGCCCCACAGTGCCAGATCTTCCCCCACAGTGCCAGGTATATGCCCCCAGTGCCAGATCTTCCCCCACAGTGCCAGGTATATGCCCCCAGTGCCAGATCTTCCCCCACAGTGCCAGGTATATGCCCCCAGTGCCAAATCTTCCCCCACAGTGCCAGGTATATGCCCCCAGTGCCAGATCTTCCCCCACAGTGCCAGGTATATGCCCCCAGTGCCAGATATTCCGCCACAGTGCCACATATGCCCCCTCAGTGCCTGCTCCCCCTAGTGCCAAATATTCCCCCACAGTGCCAGGTATATGCCCCCCAGTGCCAGATCTTCCCCCACAGTGCCAGGTATATGCCTCCAGTGCCAGATCTTCCCCCACAGTGCCAGGTATATGCCCCCAGTGCCAGATCTTCCCCCACAGTGCCAGGTATATGCCCCCAGTGCCAGATCTTCCCCCACAGTGCCAGGTATATGCCCCCAGTGCCAGATCTTCCCCCACAGTGCCACATATGCCCCCTCAGTGCCTGCTCCCCCCAGTGCCAAATATTCCCCCACAGTGCCAGGTATATGCCCCCCAGTGCCAGATCTTCCCCCACAGTGCCAGGTATATGCCCCCAGTGCCAGATCTTCCCCCACAGTGCCAGGTATATGCCCCCAGTGCCAGATATTCCCCCACAGTGCCTGCTCCCCCACCCCCCGCTCCTTTGTGTTGGAGGGACACGGAGCCCATAGCGCGCCTCTCCTGTGTCCCTCCTGGCTCTCCTGCCGGTCTAATAAAGGAAGTGCCGGTTCGTGAGCCAATCAGAGCTCACGAACGGCACTTCCTTTATTAGACAGGCCGGGGGAGAGCCAGGGAGGGACACAGGAGAGGCGCGCGATGTGCGCTCCGTGTCCCTCCTTACAGCAGCGGAGGGAAGGAGACTGCAGATTGACATGCGGACGCTCGTCCGCATGTCAATCTGTGCAAAGTCAGTGGCGCCCCCGCAGCCCCTCGCCCCCAAGCCACCGCGAGGACTGCGGTGGCAGTAGTTACGCCACTGCGTACACCGGCATACACACACCAGCATGCTTATTTCACTATTCAGTCTATATTATCTCCTATCTGTCTGTATTTCTGTATCCCACCTCGCTTCCATTCCCCCTTGTGTAACCCTCTCCCTTTCATCCACAGCTGCCACCCTCATCCTGTCAGTGAGATGAAGCCGTGGGGGAAATGATGGTGTGGCTGAGAGACAATGCAGGGGGGGAAATGATGGTGCGCTGAGAGATGCAGGGGAAGATGGCATGGCTGAGAGATGCAAGGGGAAAATGGTGTGGCTGAGAGATGCAGTGGGGACATGATGGGGTGCTGAGAGATGGTGCAGGGGGCAGGATGTGAGTCTAGTTGAACTGCTGTTGTATGATGATGATCTTGTTAATATTCTTACACAAACAGGCATCTTCCGAACGATGTGATATCCTACATGAATAGGGAATACCGACTTAAGACACTGTCTTCCCAGGGAGGATACATAGGTTAGGCGCATATTTAATGGAAAGGAATGCTTCCAGAGTGATTAGAAACAGGCAGTGAGTCATGTTCACACACCCCATTTTCAATGACTATGCCCCTTCCAGAGTGGGGCAAGGCCCATTTTTTGCCAGGTGGTGTTCCCTTATGCTACCAGTAGTAGCTGCCAACAGGGTTTGGAGGTAAAGACTTCCAGCAGGCTGTATGAACCCCTTTTCCACAAGTAACAGTCACACTTTTAACTACCTAACTCTTTGCTTCTAATAGACAGCCACACAGTCCAATTTCTCCCCAGTATTTTCCCCTTCACAAATATGATACTCCTAATGATTAATATCACTTATCTATGAGCGAGGCCACCACTGCCCTCCAGTCCTGCATCTATGACATGTGCTGCTGTTTGGGGGTGGGGAGGAGTCAGGGATGGCCTCTGTTTCTCAAAACAGAGGTTTGTTGCCGCTGTTGTTGGGGAGGGATGAGGCCAGGTTCTCCCTCGGAAGACTTAGATTTCCTGGCCTCTTTATTATATCGGTGGCAGATGGCTTGTGTCAGTCAGCTGGTCGATGGTGTCACAAATGATCCAATGCTGTGTCCTAGGGTACAGATTGTATCACTAATGAAAGCAGGAGGCATGACACCTTACCATGGGGGTCATTCCGACCCAATCGCTCGCTGCAGTTGTTCGCAGCACAGCGATTGGGTTGGAACTGAGCATGCCGGACGGCCAAAGGCTGTCGTTCCCTAGCGATTGCCTCTACCTGATTGACAGGCAGAGGCGATCGATGGGCGGGAGGGGGTGGCCAAGGCAGGCGTGGCCGGACCGTGCGGAGGGGCGGGCAGCAGCGGCTGCGCGGCGAGCAACTCACGGTCAGTCGCAGGAGCTGCGCTGGCTGGGAGTTACTCAAAAAGTACAAAAGCATCACTGCTGTGCAATGCTTTTGTACTTGTGTGTGGGGGGGGGGGAAGGCGGACAGACATGCGGGGCGGACTAGCCCTGTGCTGGACATCCCCCCGCATGTCTGGGAGCATGATCATAGCTGTGCTAAATTTAGCACAGCTACGATCAACTCGGAATGACCCTCCATATACTGTAAGTGCTGTTGCTGCTTCTTCAATGTAAGCAGCAGCAATACTACGCCAGCTATATCTGGATCAATCCCATTGAGCGGCTGATTGGTAAGGCTATGATCCATCACCATAGTGTGTACCCAGCTTTATCTACTTATTGATTTATGGAATCATATTTATGAATATTAATATTTAATATATCATATATGGTATTTAATATATGGATATATTTTAATTAATATGCATTTATCATATATATCTGCAAATATATATATCAGGCTTACAAACTAATTGGCTGATAAATATATGCAGTCCTTATACATATGACTTATGAAATTATTAAGTTAAGATTCCTTAAAGAGAGTTCAAGCTTGAATATTACTGCTCCTTTTATATAATTATTTATTTACAGGCAGATCAAATCATACAGAATAAGATATACACAGTAGAGATGAGCGCCTGAAATTTTTCGGGTTTTGTGTTTTGGTTTTGGGTTCGGTTCCGCGGCCGTGTTTTGGGTTCGACCGCGTTTTGGCAAAACCTCACCGAATTTTTTTTGTCGGATTCGGGTGTGTTTTGGATTCGGGTGTTTTTTTTAAAAAACCCTAAAAAACAGCTTAAATCATAGAATTTGGGGGTAATTTTGATCCCAAAGTATTATTAACCTCAAAAAACATAATTTACACTCATTTTCAGCCTATTCTGAACACATCACACCTCACAATATTATTTTTAGTCCTAAAATTTGCACCGAGGTCGCTGTGTGAGTAAGATAAGCGACCCTAGTGGCCGACACAAACACCGGGCCCATCTAGGAGTGGCACTGCAGTGTCACGCAGGATGGCCCTTCCAAAAAACCCTCCCCAAACAGCACATGACGCAAAGAAAAAAAGAGGCGCAATGAGGTAGCTGACTGTGTGAGTAAGATTAGCGACCCTAGTGGCCGACACAAACACCGGGCACATCTAGGAGTGGCACTGCAGTGTCACGCAGGATGTCCCTTCCAAAAAACCCTCCCCAAACAGCACATGACGCAAAGAAAAAAAGAGGCGCAATGAGGTAGCTGTGTGAGTAAGATTAGCGACCCTAGTGGCCGACACAAACACCGGGCCCATCTAGGAGTGGCACTGCAGTGTCACGCAGGATGTCCCTTCCAAAAAACCCTCCCCAATCAGCACATGATGCAAAGAAAAAGAAAAGAAAAAAGAGGTGCAAGATGGAATTATCCTTGGGCCCTCCCACCCACCCTTATGTTGTATAAACAAAACAGGACATGCACACTTTAACCAACCCATCATTTCAGTGACAGGGTCTGCCACACGACTGTGACTGATATGACGGGTTGGTTTGGACCCCCCCCAAAAAAGAAGCAATTAATCTCTCCTTGCACAAACTGGCTCTACAGAGGCAAGATGTCCACCTCATCTTCACCCTCCGATATATCACCGTGTACATCCCCCTCCTCACAGATTATCAATTCGTCCCCACTGGAATCCACCATCTCAGCTCCCTGTGTACTTTGTGGAGGCAATTGCTGCTGGTCAATGTCTCCGCGGAGGAATTGATTATAATTCATTTTAATGAACATCATCTTCTCCACATTTTCTGGATGTAACCTCGTACGCCGATTGCTGACAAGGTGAGCGGCGGCACTAAACACTCTTTCGGAGTACACACTTGTGGGAGGGCAACTTAGGTAGAATAAAGCCAGTTTGTGCAAGGGCCTCCAAATTGCCTCTTTTTCCTGCCAGTATAAGTACGGACTGTGTGACGTGCCTACTTGGATGCGGTCACTCATATAATCCTCCACCATTCTATCAATGTTGAGAGAATCATATGCAGTGACAGTAGACGACATGTCCGTAATCGTTGTCAGGTCCTTCAGTCCGGACCAGATGTCAGCATCAGCAGTCGCTCCAGACTGCCCTGCATCACCGCCAGCGGGTGGGCTCGGAATTCTGAGCCTTTTCCTCGCACCCCCAGTTGCGGGAGAATGTGAAGGAGGAGATGTTGACAGGTCGCGTTCCGCTTGACTTGACAATTTTGTCACCAGGAGGTCTTTCAACCCCAGCAGACCTGTGTCTGCCGGAAAGAGAGATCCAAGGTAGGCTTTAAATCTAGGATCGAGCACGGTGGCCAAAATGTAGTGCTCTGATTTCAACAGATTGACCACCCGTGAATCCTTGTTAAGCGAATTAAGGGCTGCATCCACAAGTCCCACATGCCTAGCGGAATCGCTCCGTGTTAGCTCCTTCTTCAATGCCTCCAGCTTCTTCTGCAAAAGCCTGATGAGGGGAATGACCTGACTCAGGCTGGCAGTGTCTGAACTGACTTCACGTGTGGCAAGTTCAAAGGGCATCAGAACCTTGCACAACGTTGAAATCATTCTCCACTGCACTTGAGACAGGTGCATTCCATCTCCTATATCGTGCTCAATTGTATAGGCTTGAATGGCCTTTTGCTGCTCCTCCAACCTCTGAAGCATATAGAGGGTTGAATTCCACCTCGTTACCACTTCTTGCTTCAGATGATGGCAGGGCAGGTTCAGTAGTTTTTGGTGGTGCTCCAGTCTTCTGTACGTGGTGCCTGTACGCCGAAAGTGTCCCGCAATTTTTCTGGCCACCGACAGCATCTCTTGCACGCCCCTGTCGTTTTTTAAAAAATTCTGCACCACCAAATTCAAGGTATGTGCAAAACATGGGACGTGCTGGAATTTGCCCATATTTAATGCACACACAATATTGCTGGCGTTGTCCGATGCCACAAATCCACAGGAGAGTCCAATTGGGGTAAGCCATTCCGCGATGATCTTCCTCAGTTGCCGTAAGAGGTTTTCAGCTGTGTGCGTATTCTGGAAAGCGGTGATACAAAGCGTAGCCTGCCTAGGAAAGAGTTGGCGTTTGCGAGATGCTGCTACTGGTGCCGCCGCTGCTGTTCTTGCGGCGGGAGTCCATACATCTACCCAGTGGGCTGTCACAGTCATATAGTCCTGACCCTGCCCTGCTCCACTTGTCCACATGTCCGTGGTTAAGTGGACATTGGGTACAACTGCATTTTTTAGGACACTGGTGAGTCTTTTTCTGACGTCCGTGTACATTCTCGGTATCGCCTGCCTAGAGAAGTGGAACCTAGATGGTATTTGGTAACGGGGGCACACTGCCTCAATAAATTGTCTAGTTCCCTGTGAACTAACGGCGGATACCGGACGCACGTCTAACACCAACATAGTTGTCAAGGACTCAGTTATCCGCTTTGCAGTAGGATGACTGCTGTGATATTTCATCTTCCTCGCAAAGGACTGTTGAACAGTCAATTGCTTACTGGAAGTAGTACAAGTGGGCTTACGACTTCCCCTCTGGGATGACCATCGACTCCCAGCGGCAACAACAGCAGCGCCAGCAGCAGTAGGCGTTACACGCAAGGATGCATCGGAGGAATCCCAGGCAGGAGAGGACTCGTCAGACTTGCCAGTGACATGGCCTGCAGGACTATTGGCATTCCTGGGGAAGGAGGAAATTGACACTGAGGGAGTTGGTGGGGTGGTTTGCGTGAGCTTGGTTACAAGAGGAAGGGATTTACTGGTCAGTGGACTGCTTCCGCTGTCACCCAAAGTTTTTGAACTTGTCACTGACTTATTATGAATGCGCTGCAGGTGACGTATAAGGGAGGATGTTCCGAGGTGGTTAACGTCCTTACCCCTACTTATTACAGCTTGACAAAGGGAACACACGGCTTGACACCTGTTGTCCGCATTTCTGGTGAAATACCTCCACACCGAAGAGCTGATTTTTTTGGTATTTTCACCTGGCATGTCAACGGCCATATTCCTCCCACGGACAACAGGTGTCTCCCCGGGTGCCTGACTTAAACAAACCACCTCACCATCAGAATCCTCCTGGTCAATTTCCTCCCCAGCGCCAGCAACACCCATATCCTCCTCATCCTGGTGTACTTCAACACTGACATCTTCAATCTGACTATCAGGAACTGGACTGCGGGTGCTCCTTCCAGCACTTGCAGGGGGCATGCAAATAGTGGAAGGCGCATGCTCTTCACGTCCAGTGTTGGGAAGGTCAGGCATCGCAAACGACACAATTGGACTCTCCTTGTGGATTTGGGATTTCAAAGAACGCACAGTTCTTTGCGGTGCTTTTGCCAGCTTGAGTCTTTTCAGTTTTCTAGCGAGAGGCTGAGTGCTTCCATCCTCATGTGAAGCTGAACCACTAGCCATGAACATAGGCCAGGGCCTCAGCCGTTCCTTGCCACTCCGTGTGGTAAATGGCATATTGGCAAGTTTACGCTTCTCCTCCGACAATTTTATTTTAGGTTTTGGAGTCCTTTTTTTTCTGATATTTGGTGTTTTGGATTTGACATGCTCTGTACTATGACATTGGGCATCGGCCTTGGCAGACGACGTTGCTGGCATTTCATCGTCTCGGCCATGACTAGTGGCAGCAGCTTCAGCACGAGGTGGAAGTGGATCTTGATCTTTCCCTAATTTTGGAACCTCAACTTTTTTGTTCTCCATATTTTATAGGCAGAACTAAAAGGCACCTCAGGTAAACAATGGAGATGGATGGATTGGATACTAGTATACAATTATGGACGGACTGCCACGGTTAGGTGGTATAAAAAAAACACGGTTAGGTGGTATATATTATAATAATAATACAATTATGGATGGACGGACTGCCTGCCGACTGCCGACACAGAGGTAGCCACAGCCGTGAACTACCGCACTGTACACTGGTTGATAAAGAGATAGTAGTATACTCGTAACAACTAGTATGACACTATGACGACGGTATAAAGAATGAAAAAAAAACCACGGTTAGGTGGTATATATTATAATAATAATACAATTATGGATGGACGGACTGCCTGCCGACTGCCGACACAGAGGTAGCCACAGCCGTGAACTACCGCACTGTACACTGGTTGATAAAGAGATAGTAGTATACTCGTAACAACTAGTATGACACTATGACGACGGTATAAAGAATGCAAAAAAAACCACAGTTAGGTGGTATATATTATAATAATAATACAATTATGGATGGACGGACTGCCTGCCGACTGCCGACACAGAGGTAGCCACAGCCGTGAACTACCGCACTGTACACTGGTTGATAAAGAGATAGTAGTATACTCGTAACAACTAGTATGACACTATGACGGTATAAAGAATGAAAAAAAAACCACGGTTAGGTGGTATATATTATAATAATAATACAATTATGGATGGACGGACTGCCTGCCGACTGCCGACACAGAGGTAGCCACAGCCGTGAACTACCGCACTGTACACTGGTTGATAAAGAGATAGTAGTATACTCGTAACAATTAGGATGACACTATGACGGTATAAAGAATGAAAAAAAAACCACGGTTAGGTGGTAGGTATATAATAATAAATAATACAATTCTGGTCGGACGGACTGCCTGCCGTGTGCCGACACAGAGGTAGCCACAGCCGTGAACTACCGCACTGTACACTGGTTGATAAAGAGATAGTAGTATACTCGTAACAATTAGGATGACACTATGACGGTATAAAGAATGAAAAAAAAACCACGGTTAGGTGGTAGGTATATAATAATAAATAATACAATTCTGGTCGGACGGACTGCCTGCCGTGTGCCGACACAGAGGTAGCCACAGCCGTGAACTACCGCACTGTACACTGGTTGATAAAGAGATAGTAGTATACTCGTAACAATTAGGATGACACTATGACGGTATAAAGAATGAAAAAAAAACCACGGTTAGGTGGTAGGTATATAATAATAAATAATACAATTCTGGTCGGACGGACTGCCTGCCGTGTGCCGACACAGAGGTAGCCACAGCCGTGAACTACCGCACTGTACACTGGTTGATAAAGAGATAGTAGTATACTCGTAACAATTAGGATGACACTATGACGGTATAAAGAATGAAAAAAAAACCACGGTTAGGTGGTAGGTATATAATAATAAATAATACAATTCTGGTCGGACGGACTGCCTGCCGTGTGCCGACACAGAGGTAGCCACAGCCGTGAACTACCGCACTGTACACTGGTTGATAAAGAGATAGTAGTATACTCGTAACAATTAGGATGACACTATGACGGTATAAAGAATGAAAAAAAAACCACGGTTAGGTGGTAGGTATATAATAATAAATAATACAATTCTGGTCGGACGGACTGCCTGCCGTGTGCCGACACAGAGGTAGCCACAGCCGTGAACTACCGCACTGTACACTGGTTGATAAAGAGATAGTAGTATACTCGTAACAATTAGGATGACACTATGACGGTATAAAGAATGAAAAAAAAACCACGGTTAGGTGGTAGGTATATAATAATAAATAATACAATTCTGGTCGGACGGACTGCCTGCCGTGTGCCGACACAGAGGTAGCCACAGCCGTGAACTACCGCACTGTACTGTGTCTGCTGCTAATATAGACTGGTTGATATTTAAAGAGATATTAGTAGTATACAACAATACTATACTGGTGGTCAGGCACTGGTCACCACTCCTGCAGCAAAAGTGTGCACTGTTAATTAATATAATTGTACTCCTGGCTCCTGCTAACAACCTGCAGTGCTCCCCAGTCTCCCCCACAATTAATTATAAGCTTTTAATTTATACATTGATGACTGTGCAGCACACTGGGCTGAGCTGAGTGCACACAGACTGAGTCACACTGTGTGACTGACTGTGCTGTGTATCGTTTTTTTTTTCAGGCAGAGAACGGATATAGCAGAGAGAAGTGAACGGATATATTATATTAAATAAAAGTTAACTAGCAACTGCACTGGTCACTGACTGTGGTAAACTAACTCTGTCTGCGACTCTGCACAATCTCTCTCTATCTAATCTATCTATCTCTATTCTAATGGAGAGGACGCCAGACACGTCCTCTCCCTATCAATCTCAATGCACGAGTGAAAATGGCGGCGACGCGCGGCTCCTTATATAGAATCCGAGTCTCGCGATAGAATCCGAGCCTCGCGAGAATCCGACAGCGTCATGATGAGGTTCGGGCGCGCTCGGGTTAATCGAGCAAGGCGGGAAGATCCGAGTCGCTCGGACCCGTGGAAAAAAAAGTGAAGTTCGTGCGGGTTCGGATTCAAAGAAACCGAACCCGCTCATCTCTAATACACAGTAGTGATATATATGTATACTAATATTTATCTATGCTTCCTTAGTTATATAACATAAAACAACATGACATAAGTTTCACAAACAGTTTAAATTACTAACATAAAGTGTATACTTGCAAGTTACAGATCCTTTCCTTCTGCATCTCTCCTTCTCCTCTTCATGACTTCTTCTCTTCCTGACTACTCTACCACTGACTGACTCAAGTATATATGCCTATAGTGTTAACCATCTGCTGGTATATTCTCATATTGTTCTCAGTGTAAAAGATAATTATAAGTTTGCCAGATTCCAAGGTGTCGTAAAACAAACATTGATCTGAGCTGTCGTGTCCTGTTCACGGAGGCATGGTGTCATAAAATGTTACTTCCTTCATCATCAAAGATCTTACAGTACTATTTCCCTGTAAATATTATCACTTGGTTTGGGGGTTACAGTTTTAATAGATCTTCTGTTGTCATTGTCACTGGCCTGCAATATAACTAGACAATACAATAGGCCAGCTAGTTTATAATTGCCAAAGGCATTTTGAGCTTTGATTCCAATCTACTGTAAGCACATCTGTGAATTCCAGTGTCCAAGTGACCAAAAGAGCTCTCAGTCACATATATATTATCATTTATGGCCTGAAACCTATTTAGACCATAATGATTCTTAATATTGCAGCAAAACACAAATATATACAGTATACACACAATGTAGTTTTGTAAATTACTTAAACATTTAACTTATACATATAAAAACCTAATTCAGCTATCTCTCACTATATATATCCACTATACTATTCACTATGGTTACATCAACTATTTATAATGAATTATATTTTAATTCAGACAATATCTATTGCCCTAATATTATGTTAACTGCGGACAATTACCTATATGGCAACATACTTCATGAGGTTACCTTGTTAAGGACCATCTGGCAAAATGGAGAGAGGTTTCATTTTGGCAAGATATATGTAAATCGTTTGTACTAAATCTGTGTGTAAGTGTGTAAGGACACAAAGCTTGCAAGACAATTTCCTGATTTAAATGAAATTTTTATATGCTATGAAATTTATGCTGCCAAAGCCAGTGATGCAGCCACTAGTTTCAGCATGGCCAGAAGACGAATTCAGAGGCGAGCTACAAAATTGGTTAAGGGGTTAGAGGCACTGGATTATGAGGAAAGAATGTTGAATATGTTTTACTAGAAAAGAGGCATCTCAGAGGAGAAATTATTAATACAGTATCTTCAAATATATAAAGGGACATTACAAGGAGCCATCAGGCGATTTGTTTATTGAGAAAACTTTGCACAGGACATGTGGTCACCCCCTGAAGCTAGACGAGAGAAAATTTTGTACCCAACGAAAGAAAGGGTTCTTCACAGTAAGGGCTGTAAGGATTTGGAACTCTCTGCCAGAGAAGGTAGTAATGGTGGACTTAGAAATTTATCTAAACCATTTTTTTTTTTTTTTTTTTTTGGAGGTATTGTATATTGGTGGTACCGCCTTATACATCAAACCTGTGGAGTCAAATCAACAGAGATCTCCATCTATGCTGTATCAACAGAACAATAGAGGAAGGTATAATTACCTTTATAACTAGATAATTGATTAGAAAATAACAATAATCACTATAATCAAATCCAGTTCTTTTGTAATTCGGTATCCTGGCAAGTAAATAGTATTAAACCGAGGAAAGAGAAAAAGAAGAGAAGTAACAATTGAATATCAAAGACAGGAGAGGGTGGGGAAGAGGGGGATAACACATAAGGTTGGCTGGATGAGAATATGGGGGTTTGGTGATGTTCTATCTATATGTGCATGGTGAAAAGAATCATAATTGATGCATTAGTATAATTGTGAGGAGTAGGGGGATCACATCTTTAAGGTGTCAGCATATATTAATGTGATGTATCACGATAAAGTGTCTTCCAGTAGTTTCCTATGTAAGAACCATTCTGTGTGTTCGAAAACCTTAAATATTTGAGTTTGTGTGGTCTGATCCCGTGAATCAATATAAAGGCCCCATTTTTTGTAAAAGGTTTTAATCCCTGATTCAATGTTAATTTGAGCCGATTTTCTGTCGTAATATAAGATTTGTAGGAGTTTACTGTGTACCTCTGTCAGGGTCGGAGATGTGGACAGGAGCCAGTGGGTCAAGATAATTTTTTTAGATACCGTTACTAGGACGGTTAGGAATGGTTGTATCTTCCGTCTACCTGGTCCTAAGTCCCATTCTGAGAAATTTGCACATAGGCATGATAGCGGTGTCGCTTCTGCATGGATATGTAATAGCTGGTTAATAAAAGCCATTACTTTATGCCAGAAGCGGCGGATCAGACCACATTCCCAAAACATGTGATAAAACGAAGCTACTCTAATATGACATTTAGGGCATTCCCCGGATTCTGTGGGGTTGAATCGAGCGTGTTGTGTGGGGGATATGTATGCCCTCTGTAGGGTGCGAAGATGGACCTCCTGTAAGTACGGGGAGGCTAGGGCTTTCAGGGAGGAAATATAGTGATCACTGAGTTGTTGATGGGAAGTTAGACTAGGTATGTCCTTGCACCATTGATCCAGTAATCTATTCCATCTATGTTCTGTTGATTTGGAGGTCAGAATGTTATATAACTGTCTGATACGTGTGGGTCCAGCTTTGTGTGCCGCGAGTGAGAGCAATAATGGTGTAGAATGAGAAGAATTGTCCTGTGGGTGAGCATGTTTAAGGTTTGTGTGATGTAAATAATGTCTGGTTTGGAGGTACATGTAAAAGTGAGTGTGAGGTAGGTTGAACTTTTCTCGAAGAAAGGTGAACGACTGTATGGAGCCTCCCGGATCAAAGACCTTGGAGGAATTGGAGAGACCCTTCTCTTTCCAGAGTCGGTAATTAGGGTTAATGAGTGAAGGAGGGAGGGCAGGATTGCCCCATAGGGGAATGCATGATGATATCTCCGGATTACTCCTGAATTTTTTATGTAGAGAGCGCCAGTTATAGTAAATATCATGGAAAAGGAGGTTATTGCGAATCGAGGAGGGGATCAGTGAGGGACCACAAAGTAACAAAGCTCCCGGTGAATATGGAGCAAGCATAGCCTCGTCCAATGCAGAGTCAGTGAAGAGTTCCCTGTCGAACAGCCAGTCAGCAGCGCAGCGAAACAGGCAAGCCATTGAGTATGACGCATAATCAGGGACCCCGAAACCACCTGCCGATTTAGGAGCCATCAATTTGTCTAGAGCAATGAATGATTTCTTCCCCTTCCACAGGAATTTTGACATAATTTTCCTTAGGTACTGAAGATCCCAATTATTAAGTCGAATTGGGAGCATTTGCATAAGGTAAAATAGTTTGGGGAAGACTATACTTTGTAATACAGCTATTCTCCCCAATAATGATAAGGGGAGTAATTTCCAACTGTCCAAAAGTGTTGTCACCCGTGCAATACCAGGAGAGTAATTTTCTTCATATAATCTAGACAAATTCACCGGTATTTGAATCCCTAAATATGTAATTTTTGTGGGAACAATTTTGAAAGAGAGGGATGAAAGAAAGTTTGATATGGTGTTTGTAGTGGGGCCTAAGAGTAGAATTTCTGACTTGGCTACATTAATCCTATATCCCGCCCTGTTCCCAAATGCCTGAATCAATCCCAGGATCTCCGGGATGGAGGTCTCTGGATCTGAGACAAACAAGAGCATGTCATCTGCAAAAAGAGCCAGGCGGAGATCAATATCTCCTATTTTGATTCCTTTAAACACTGAAGATTGTCGTAAGGCTATCGCTAGGGGTTCCAGTGCTATGGCAAAAAGTAAGGGCGACAGGGGGCATCCCTGTCTGGTGCCTCTATGTATCTCAAAAGCTGGGGATAGAACTCCATTACATGAGACCTGTGTCAGAGGGGAAGAATAAAGAAGTTTCAGGAGATTTACAAAAGAGTCAGGAAAACCAAAAAGTGAAAGAGAAGAGAAAAGATGGTCCCAGTTGACCAGGTCGAACGCTTTTTCCGCGTCAAGAGAGAGTATAACTGGGTGTGTGGTATGAGATAAAGAGGAGGAGGAAGCATAAATAGCTGACAGGACCCTTCTTACATTAACCTCAGAGTGTCTTCCCCAGATAAATCCCGTTTGGTCCTTGTGTATAATATGAGGGAGTAAATGTTTAATCCGATCTGCTAATATCTTGGTAAGTAATTTATAATCTAGGTTTAGTAAAGAGATTGGACGATATGATCCCGGCTGAGAGAGGTCTTTCCCTGGTTTAGGAAGAACCTTGAGAATGGCTGTGTTAAAATGCCTGGGAAGAGTGTCAGAGGTCAAAACCGCATTCAGGACCGACACTAAGGTTTCCCCCATGCGTGGTAGAAGAATCTTATAAAAATCAGCACTAAAGCCATCAGGGCCCGGTGCCTTGTCCCTGCCGAATTGTCCAATGACACTCTTGACTTCTTCAAGTGTAATGGGGTCTAGTAGCGATTGGACCGCAGTGGGGAGTAGCTGTGGAACTGGAAGAGTATCCCAGAAAGTAGAGGGCCATGGGGAGTCAGTAGGAGAAGTCATGGATGAAGGAGGTGGGGTTGGGGAGTATAAGCTTTCATAAAAGGATCTCATTACGTCTGAAATTTCTTGGTTAGTGGTGGTTAGCGCGCCAGTGAGTGTTTGAAGCGGGTGTGTGACCATGGGAGGGCGAGAACCATTTAGTAAAGTTGTCAATAATTTACCAGTTCTATTACCAAATTTGTAGTATCTATAACTTACTGAGAAGGAGAATCTACTGCCCATTGCAGACATAAATTCATCAAAATGAGTTTTGGCATTAAGATAGTTGAGGCGGTTTTGCGAGGTAGGGGAGGATTTATACTGCTGGTAGGCTGTCGACAGGGGTCTCTGAAACTCCAAATATTGAGTGGCATATTTTTTATTGTTGGCTGAGACGTAAGATATGATATCACCCCGGAGAACTGATTTCGCAGTCATCCAGAATAATATAGGGTCTTCTTCCAGATGGGATACATTATTAATCTGAAAAGATTCCCAGGAGGATTCCAATTTCTGTTGAAATTTTAAGGAGTTTGCAAGATATGATGGGAATCGCCACGGTTTAGGAGATGGGGAGGAGACATTTGGAAAGTGAAGGGTTGCTGTTACTAGGGCGTGATCCGAGAGGGATATGGTCTCAATTTGGGAATCTGACACATGAGGCAGTAGAGAGTGGGATAGTAGAATATAGTCTATCCTCGATAGTGTATGATGGGCAGCGGAGAGGCATGTGTATTCCTTTTCCGTGGGGTGGAGGGCCCTCCAGATATCTACTGCTTGCAGTCTTTCTGCTAAAAAGGGGACTCCCAATTTTGGCAGTGAAAGATGTCTCGCGGGGGGATGTGACCTATCTAGATAGGAGGACGAAATAAGATTAAAATCACCACCTAGAAGCAAAGGTTCTGTCAGAAAGGGGGTCAATTTGGCCAGTAAAGTCTGAAAAAATGTCTTGTTGTAAACATTAGGAACGTAAACATTGCATATAGTGTACATTTTACCATTGATTTTCACAGATAATATGATATAACGACCCTCTGGGTCGCCTATGGAGGAGACCACCTCCGTGAGAATATGACTCTTAACCAATACAGCAACACCTCTGGCTTTTGAATTATATGAGCTAAAACCCAGTACCCGCCAGTTTAAGGTGTTTAACTTTGCTGTCTCCTCCGGCGTGAGGTGTGTTTCCTGCAGAAAAGCCAAATCTATCCGCTGTTTATTAAGATAAATGAGTATCTTCCTTCTCTTCGCTGGGGAGTTAAATCCCCCTACATTCCAAGTTCCCACTACTAAGTCAGGCATGTTGTCATGGTAAAGATGAAACCTATGCACCACCTACTATCAGTTTTACACGAATGAGGACAGTTACATCCTAGGAGGGGGGTGGGAGAGAGGGGGGAGGAAGGAGACAATACAAGGAAGGGAGAAGTTTTAGAAAAGAAAAAGGTAGATAACAGGTCATACAATATGAAATGCGTTACCGTACTAATAATCATACTAGCAATGACCAGCGACTTCCGACCAACGGACATACACGAGGACCGAGAACAGTGGTCTCGTGGATGAGCGTTACAGAACATAAATGCGATAGTAAGGAGGGAGTTCCTCCCCGCCGTCGTCTTATAAGTAGTTACTCCCGCCTGAGAAGAAGAGTAGAGAATTCCCATGTGTTAACTGAATTATGAGAGGCGGAGTGTCATAAATGACCATCAGGGAGTGAAGATTATCAAGACATAGTTTTCTAGGTCATTATAGACTTGAAATATGTCAACTAATGTATTAAACAACATAAGTGAGTGAATCTTATATCTAAATGAGCTAAGTTAGCGATAACACACGATGTAATCGAGTGTAGAAAGTATAGAGAAGTGGGTGCTTATGGCTGAGGAAATGCATAATCAGTGTTCAGCATGCATAGTCGTTGAACGGCCTGCAAACGGCCTTAAAAATGATACTGTTAGTGAGGAGGTGTTTGAGAGCGCTCCAGTGGGTTCTTCTGAATTATAACGTCACTGCCGGTGAAGGACGATCTGTGATGTCCGCACTATCCTCTCTGGCAAGATTACGTAGGTATGCTGCTGCGTCAGCGGGTGACAAAAAGTCCTTGTGGGAGGTACCCTCATAAATACGCAAACGTGCGGGATAGAGCAGGCCAAACTTGCGGCCCTCTGAAACGAGTTGTGTGCAAATTGGGGAAAAAGCCTTGCGGGCCCGGGTCAGTTCCACTGAGTAGTCCTGAAATATGTAAAGCTTATTACCCTCCCATTGTAGATCTTTCACTTTACGGGAAGCAGACCAGAATGTCATTTTATGAAGGTAGTTCAGACAACGGAACAAGGTCACACGTGGGCGCGGTCTGTTGGGGGTAGGGACTGGTCCCACTCGGTGCACTCTCTCAATTACTAGATCATTACAGTCCCGTTCAATGCCCAATAGTGAAGGGAGAGTGGTGCGCACAAAGTGTGCCAGTGCTGTGCTTTTTATTGATTCTGGCAGTCCCACTAATCTTATATTGTTTCTTCTCTAACGATTTTCAATATCGTCTAATTTATTCCATATTTGGTAATTTTCTGTAGTGAGATTTTTTACTGAATGGTGAAGCCCTTCAATGTCATGGGTAGCTGCCTGGAGTTGTGTTTCAGTATGGGTTACCCTCTGTGTCAGGTGCTGCAGTTGTTTGGATATATCACAGACTGCTTGGGACAGAAGGGGTGCCATAGTAGCTGTGATAGCGGCCACTACATCTCCATATGTGACAGGGGCTGTGGGGTCCCGGCATACCTGGGAGCCTGTGTTGTCTGTGCCCTCAGCAGCGGCTTTCTTGGACGCTGGGGAGATCACCTCAGGTCCGGTGTTCGGCGCCATGACACTTGTCGCGCGGCGCTTCTCCAGTCTGTTCGGCGCTGCTGCGGGAGCCTGCGGGGCCGCCGTCACGGCTGTCACATAACGGTCCATCGTGTTTGCGGGTGCTGTATAGGGTGTTCCAGGCGGTGTGGAGGCTAATATAGCCTTTAAAAGGTGTCTTATAACGGGCGGCGGGGACGGAGCTCCTGCAGTGAGCTTCCTACTCCATGCGTCCCGGAACCGGAAGTCTATCTAAACCATTTTTAAATATATTTACTAACTGAAAAAGATATCCAAGAATATAGCATTTAAAAGAATTATATTTTAGGAAGAGCACGAATTATAGTTGTTAATTAGTCTTAAAACATTACTTCAGCTGGGACATTATAGTAAACTTTATCTAAATACAGAATAGTGTAAGAATTATAATACAAGTTGAACTCTATGGACAATTTGTCTTTTTTCAAACTCATTAATTATGTTACTATGTTAACTGTGAACAAATCGCACCCTGAGATCTGAACCATTCTAAAAACATTGGAGATATACAGTATGTAAACATTGGGTTTACGTACTTCTCTGAATTAGGCCCACTGCCTGTAAAATGACAGCTAGAGACAGATTGGTTGGTACTTAATCTTTCTCCAGGGTCAGATACATCTCACTCAATGACATTTAAATAAGTAAAATGTGGTTTGATCTGCTTATGGGCCTAATTCAGTCTTGATCGCTGTGCTGCAAATTTGCAGAGGACTGCGATCAGATAGTCACCACTCAGGGAGAGTGAAAACCCACCCCGTGCAAGTGTGCGAATGCATGTGTACGACGTGCGAAAAACCCCTTAGTTTGCAGTTCCAGAGTTTGGCTACACAGTCCAGTGTACTCCATCGGCTGCTGTGTATTCTCCAGTGCTAGCTTGTGTAGCTGAGCACTATCCAATTGTTACAGTCAATCTGGTTACATTCCTCTCATGACTTTTATGTGAGCGCATAAACTCCTCCAGGGCTAGTCTGTAATACTGAGACTATTGTCATATCCAGTGCATCTTCCTGCATTCCATGTGAACAGCATTCAGGGCATCTTTTCTAACGGAGATCTTCTCAGCTCTGCTGCATGCTTATGCAGATTAATGTTTGCTCCTGCTAACATCCTCCGATCTCCGGAGTATACCGGTGTATCATCAATCATCTATTATATCAGCTTGTGCGTTGCAGAGACTCACTTGTATCATCTTGAGAATCAGGGAAGGGATCCTGCGGAGAACTTTCAGTACTGCACACAAAGACAAGGTGCAACCCCTTCATGCGGTTGTGGCACTGAGACAACTAACTTGCCCGATTAATGAGGTCACCTGGAGGCGGTGGGCAAGCCATTATTTATGGCAATAACTATGCAAAGAACCTGCTCAAATTGCAAAATGTTATTGCAATGATTATTTTTAATCAATTGGCAGTGTTTGAATTCTGCACCTGCAATTGTGTCTTTGTCTGTCATCTTGAGAATCATCAGCCAGTCTGTTCTGCTGGGCATCACAGACCTCAGTGCTACCCTGTCTAAATCTCTAGCTTATTCCATTTGCAGCTTGGTCATCAACTATCAAAAGCTCCAGAGTGCCATCTTCTGGTAAAGCTAATTAGAAACTTATTATCATTGTATTTTCAGCCCTGTTCCATACTGCCATATGTTCTCCTGCTGCCAATAAGCATTGTTATTTCCAATTACCACAGAAACTCTTGTGTAATCTAACTAGGCACTCCCTGCAGTCGCCTGTATAGTGGTTATTTTCACCAGCTGTACTGGTAATCAGAGACTGTACCTAGTGTCTATGATGTTTGCTTCTTCATGTTCAAATATTCTTATTATACTTATGTGGAGAGATCTATTTAAACCTCAAAAGAGTCTATAAAATGGCCTCCAACCACACAACATCCTCAGATCCAGATAAACTGCAGATCCTGTCATTTTGGTCTGACCCAATGGATTCAACAGATCAACAAGCCCTAGTGTTCAGACTCCCTTCAAAAATGTGCAAGCCGGTTGGAGAACCAGGAAACTACTCAGAGGAAATTATTTCAATTTCTCCAAGAACTGTCCAGTTGTCTACAGTCTAGACAATGTGCTATTACTGGACCATGTTAAAATTTCAGTTCCTACTCAAGTTAATCCAGCACAGCCAGTTACAGTTTCCCGTGGAAAAAAAGTCCTCAAGAAAACAAAAGATTTTCCTGATTTTGGGACTTTGAATGTTATGCATCCTACTCCTTGCTTAGACCAAGGGCAGGTTTCCAAGCTTTCTCCGACTAAGGGCCTTATTCAGACCTGATCATAGCAGCAAATTTGTTTGAAGATGGGCAAAACCATGGGGGTAATTTCAAGTTGATCGCAGCAGGATTTTGTTTTAGCAATTGGGCAAAACCATGTGCACTGCAGGGGAGGCAGATATAACATGTGCAGAAAGAGTTTGATTTGGGTGGGTTATTTTGTTTCTGTGCACGGTAAATACTGGCTGCTTTATTTTTACACTGCAAATTAGATGGCAGATTAAACACACCCCACCCAGATCTAACTCTCTCTGCACATGTTATATCTGCCTCCCCTGCACTGCACATGGTTTTGCCCAACTGCTAAAAAATTTCCTGCTGCGATCAACTTGGAATTACCCCACATGTACACTGTAGGGGGGACAGATATAACATGTGCAGAGAGAGTTAGATTTGGGTGTGGTGTGTTCAAAGTGAAATCTAAATTGCAGTGTAAAAACCAAGCAGGCAGTATTTACCCTGCACAGAAACAATATAACTAGTGATGTGCACCGGACATTTTTCGGGTTTTGTGTTTTGGTTTTGGATTCGGTTCTGCGGCCGTGTTTTGGATTCGGAGGCGTTTTGGCAAAACCTCCCTGAAAATTTTTTGTCGGATTCGGGTGTGTTTTAGATTCGGGTGTTTTTTTACAAAAAACCCTCAAAAACAGCTTAAATCATAGAATTTGGGGGTCATTTTGATCCCATAGTATTATTAACCGCAATAACTATAATTTACACTCATTTCCAGTCTATTCTGAACACCTCACAATATTATTTTTAGTCCTAAAATTTGCACCGAGGTCGCTGGATGACTAAGCTAAGCGACCCAAGTGGCCGACACAAACACCTGGCCCATCTAGGAGTGGCACTGCAGTGTCAGACAGGATGGCACTTCAAAAAATAGTCCCCAAACAGCAAATGATGCAAAGAAAAAAAGAGGCGCAATGAGGTAGCTGTGTGACTAAGCTAAGCGACCCAAGTGGCCGACACAAACACCTGGCCCATCTAGGAGTGGCACTGCAGTGTCAGGCAGGATGGCACTTCAAAAAAATAGTCCCCAAACAGCACATGATGCAAAGAAAAAAAGAGGCGCAATGAGGTAGCTGTGTGACTAAGCTAAGCGACCCAAGTGGCCGACACAAACACCTGGCCCATCTAGGAGTGGCACTGCAGTGTCAGACAGGATGGCACTTCAAAAAATAGTCCCCAAACAGCACATGATGCAAAGAAAAAAAAGAGGTGCACCAGGGTCGCTGGATGGCTGAGCTAAGCGACCCAAGTGGCCGACACAAACACCTGGCCCATCTAGGAGTGGCACTGCAGTGTCAGACAGGATGGCAGATTTAAAAAATAGTCCCCAAACAGCACATGATGCAAAGAAAAAAAGAGGTGCCTGACTTAAACAAACCACCTCACCATCAGAATCCTCCTTGTCAATTTCCTCCCCAGCACCAGCAACACCCATATCCTCATCCTGGTGTACTTCAACAGTGACATCTTCAATTTGACTATCAGGAACTGGACTGCGGGTGCTCCTTCCAGCACTTGCAGGGGACGTGCAAATGGTGGAAGGCGCAACCTCTTCCCGTCCAGTGTTGGGAAGGTCAGGCATCGCAACCGACACAATTGGACTCTCCTTGGGGATTTGTGATTTAGAAGAACGCACAGTTCTTTGCTGTGCTTTTGCCATCTTAACTCTTTTAAGTTTTCTAGCAGGAGGATGAGTGCTTCCATCCTCATGTGAAGCTGAACCACTAGCCATGAACATAGGCCAGGCCCTCAGCCGTTCCTTGCCACTCCGTGTCGTAAATGGCACATTGGCAAGTTTACGCTTCTCCTCAGACGATTTTGATTTAGATTTTTGGGTCATTTTACTGAGCTTTATTTTTTGGGATTTTACATGCTCTCTACTATGACATTGGGCATCGGCCTTGGCAGACGACGTTGATGGCATTTCATCGTCTCGGCCATGACTAGTGGCAGCAGCTTCAGCACGAGGTGGAAGTGGATCTTGATCTTTCCCTATTTTACCCTCCACATTTTTGTTCTCCATTTTTTAATGTGTGGAATTATATGCCAGTAATATATCAATAGCAATGGCCTACTACTATATATACTGCGCACAACTGAAATGCACCACAGGTATGGATGGATAGTATACTTGACGACACAGAGGTAGGTAGAGCAGTGGCCTTCTGTACCGTACTGCTATTTAGTATATACTGGTGGTCAGCAAACTGTGCAAAACTGAAATGCACCACAGGTATGGATGGATAGTATACTTGACGACACAGAGGTAGGTAGAGCAGTGACCTTCTGTACCGTACTGCTATATATTATATACTGGTGGTCAGCAAACTGTGCAAAACTGAAATGCACCACAGGTATGGATGGATAGTATACTTGACGACACAGAGGTAGGTAGAGCAGTGACCTTCTGTACCGTACTGCTATATATTATATACTGGTGGTCAGCAAACTGTGCAAAACTGAAATGCACCACAGGTATGGATGGATAGTATACTTGACGACACAGAGGTAGGTAGAGCAGTGACCTTCTGTACCGTACTGCTATATATTATATACTGGTGGTCAGCAAACTGTGCAAAACTGAAATGCACCACAGGTATGGATGGATAGTATACTTGACGACACAGAGGTAGGTAGAGCAGTGGCCTTCTGTACCGTACTCCTATATATTATATACTGGTGGTCAGCAAAATTATGCACTGTACTCCTACTATATACTCAGTGCCAGATTAAAGTCCACACTGGCCTGGAGCTGAAATTTTTGAAGGGCCTATTGTGTGCCATCAAAAGGGGTGTGACTATCACCACGTGGGGGGGCGGGGGGACGACGACTAATGATGTGGAGGGCATAACCAGTGCTATGGGGAATGATCTGTACAGTCTAGCAACATGATGGGCTTAGTACTGCCTACCTTCGTTTATTTAACCATCTGTAATTCCTGCCACCACCATTTCCTTGCCATCGTGCCCTGACCACACAACACACACACTGATATACCCCTCAGTCACCATCATGCCCTGACCACACAACAGCCACACAAATACCCGTCACTCGCCATCATGCCCTGACCACACAACACACACACAAATATCCTTTCCAAGATATGACAAAAAAATAAAACCCCCAAAGAAAATTGTATAATATTTTCATTTCTTAAATTCATTTGCCCTACCTCTCAGTGTACTCGATGCTATTCATTCCTCCTCCTGACGGATGTATTACGCAGAAGCTTCTTAGTTTGAGCTGTTGTTGTTATCCAACACTAGCCTGGGACACAGTGGTATCCCATTTTAAAGGGGGTGGTTCATAAAAAGCAATAAAAAAAAAGAGGCACAAATACAGTATATAAATTAGCACACAGGTAAATAGAATATCTATTATGATTCTAAAAATAATGTTAGTATAAAGGCTACTTATCTAAATATACTGTATTAACCTATATTTAGATACAGAGGCGGATTGTCCATAGGGCCTACAGGGAAGATTCCCGGTGGGCCGGCGCATCCGTGGGGCCTGTTTTGTTTGAAGACATGTGGTCCTTTTTAAAGACATAATGAATAAGATGCAAAATAATTTGCAGATATGAAAATTTCTTTGCCACTTAGCCTGTGATTGCAGATGATCTAGTGTATACTCTGCCTGCCTGCTTGGCTGACATATAAGATTGAGTGAATAGTGATTGGGATACGCGGTTGATGTAATAAGCAAGACAATATATCTTTCTAAAGAATTATATAGTTTCCTAAATTCTGAAGGTGTATCATATAATGTGCTCATAATATTTCATTTTATTTCTTTGTAACTTCCCCTTGATGCTGGACATGCCCACTATCTGGAAAGTCTTGGGGGGAGGGTACTGCTGCCATGGCCCATGGCTAGACCTTACACCTCTGGTGCTGCCCATGTGGGGCCACTAGTACAAATTTTTCCAGGGCCGCTTTTTGTTCCCAATCCGCCCCTGTTTAGATAAGTAGCCTTATCTAAATATAGAGTAGGTAAATGGGGTCAAGTAATAATAACTGACTATACTGACTACAGCCCCATTTACCTTTTTGGGGCTTATACTGTATATTTGGACAGATAGCCTTTAATCTAATATTACTATTGCAATCATAATATACATTCTATTTGGATTATTTTTTCCCTCTTTTATTTTTTCTTCTTTAAGTGTCCTCCGTCCTTTCACATATGATTGGACCCCTTTACGTCTGAATGTTCTGTATTGTTCTCCCCCCTCCTCCCATATCTGTATGTGTTGCACTAAGCTTCCCTCTTCATCTGTATTTTTGGTATTGTGCGCCCGACCTCATCTGTGTTTTCTGTATTGTGCTGCCCCCTCGTCTGTGTGTTCTGTATTGTGCTGCCCCCTCGTCTGTGTGTTCTGTATTGTGCTGCCCCCTCGTCTGTGTGTTCTGTATTGTGCTGTTCCCTCTTCTGTGTGTTATGTATTGTGCTGCCCTCTCATCTGTATGTTCTGTATTGTGCTGCCCCCTCGTCTGTGTGTTCTTTATTGTGCTGCCCCCTCGTCTGAATGTTGTTTTGTGCTGCCCCCTCGTCTGTGTGTTCTGTATTGTGCTTCCCCCTAATCTGTGTGTTCTGTATTGTGCTGCCCCCTCGTCTGTGTGTTCTGTATTGTGCTGCCCCCTCGTCTGTGTGTTCTCTGTTGTGCTGCCCCCTCGTCTGTGTGTTCTTTATTGTGCTGCCCCCTCGTCTGAATGTTGTTTTGTGCTGCCCTCTCATCTGTATGTTCTGTATTGTGCTGCCCTCTCATCTGTGTGTTCTGTATTGTGCTGCCCCCTCGTCTGTGTGTTCTTTATTGTGCTGCCCCCTCGTCTGAATGTTGTTTTGTGCTGCCCTCTCATCTGTATGTTCTGTATTGTGCTGCCCTCTCATCTGTATGTTCTGTATTGTGCTGCCCTCTCATCTGTATGTTCTGTATTGTGCTGCCCCCCGTCTGTGTGTTCTGTATTGTGCTGCCCCCTCGTCTGTGTGTTCTGTATTGTGCTGCCCCCTCGTCTGTGTGTACTGTATTGTGCTGCCCCCTCGTCTGTGTGTTGTTTTGTGCTGCCCCCTAATCTATATGTTCTGTATTGTGCTGCTCTTTCATCTGTGTGTTCTGTATTGTGCTGCCCCCTCATCTGTGTGTTCTGTATTGTGCTGCCCCCTCGTCTGTGTGTTCTGTATTGTGCTGCCCCCTAGTCTGTGTGTTGTTTGTGCTGCCCCCTAATCTGTATGTTCTGTATTGTGCTGCCGACCTCATCTGTATGTTCTGTATTGTGCTGCCGACCTCATCTGTGTGTTCTGTATTGTGCTGCCGACCTCATCTGTGTGTTCTGTATTGTGCTGCCCCCTCGTCTGTGTGTTGTTTTGTGCTGCCCCCTAATCTGTATGTTCTATATTGTGCTGCCCTCTCATTTGTGTGTTCTGTATTGTGCTGCCCCCTCATCTGTGTTCTGTATTGTGCTGCGCCCTCATCCGTATGTTCTGTATTGTGCTGCGCCCTCATCCGTGTGTTCTGTATTGTTCTGCCCCCTCATCTGTGTCCTGTGATGTGCTGCCCCCTCATGTGTGTGTTCTATATTGTGCTGCCGACCTCATCTGTATGTTCTATATTGTGCTGCCCTCTCATTTGTGTGTTCTGTATTGTGCTGCCCCCTCAACTGTGTGTTCTGTATTGTGCTGCCCCCTCATCTGTATGTTCTGTATTGTGCTGCGCCCTCATCCGTATGTTCTGAATTGTGCTGCGCCCTCATCCGTGTGTTCTGTATTGTGCTGCCCCCTCATCTGTGTGTCCTGTGATGTGCTGCCCCCTCATGTGTGTGTTCTATATTGTGCTTCCGACCCCATCTGCATGTTCTGCATTGTGCTACCCCCTCATTTGTATGCTCTGTATTGTGCTGCCCCCTCATCTCTATGTACTGCATTGTACATTATCCCCAATAAAAATAAGAAAAAACTGTGCAAAATATTGTTGGTATATACCTGCCTATTGATAAAATTGATAGGAGTCTTCGCTTTATATAAATAAAACAATATTTATTGTCCTGAACACATATAAAACCTACACAAAACTCACAGACATACTGTATGTAACAACACCATAAATATCAAAGCCCTTTTTAGCTAAATTAGCTTATTCATATAGGTTGTAAATGGGTTCACCCGTTGTAGGAAAAATATATTATAATAACAGTTCATACAAAAAATCACTTATATATATTGCAGATGAATAATATAATATAAGTTACCATACCACGTTTAGTTCATTAGTAGGAGCCTCTTAGATGGAAATCGTGTCTTAAAGATTGCATGTTCAGGTACCGGTCAGCCACACCGGCACCCGACACGCTTGTGGATTGTTGCCCCGCCGAGATATCGGTTAATGAGCCAGATAGTGCAGGATGAGGATATCCCCAGCGTATTGTTGTCTTGCACAAACCTCTGGCCGTAGTGGTGCCCCACTTCAAGCAGGTTTGGTAACGCTTGGGAAGCTTAAGTAGAATTAGTGATCTCCAACAGATACGTATCTGTGGGGATATCTTCATCCTCTCAGGCTCATTAACCTACAGTACCATATTTGCTCGGTGGGACAACAATCCAAAAGCGTCTCGGGTGCCGGTGTGGCTGGCCGGTACCTGAACATGCAAACTTTAAGACACGATTTCCATCTAAGAGTCTCCTACTAATGAACTAAACGTGGTATGGTAACTTATTCTATATTATTCATCTGCAATATATATAAGTGGATTTTTTGTATGAACTGTTGATATATTTTTCCTACAACGGGTGAAACCATTTACACCCTATATGAATAAGCTAATTTAGTTAAAAAGGGCTTGCTATTTGTGTATTTGTATATGCCTATGTGGATTTTGTATAGGTTTTATATGTGTTTAGGACAATAAATATTATTTTATTTGTACAAAGAGAAGCGTCCTATCAATTTTATCAATAGGCAGATATATATACCAACAATATTTTGCAGTATGTCCCCCTCATGTCCATCATTATGTCCATTTCCACCTCTGTGTCCACTACTATGTGTCCCCCTCTGTCCATTATTATGCCCCCGTGTCAATTATTATGTCGTCCCCTCCTATGCTCATTGTTATTTGTTCCTCCTCTGTCCATTATTATGCCCCCACACCCCGTGTCCATTAATGTGTCCCCCCTCTGTCCATTATTATGCCACCCCCCCTCTGTGTCCATTATTATGTGAGAAGAACACCCTCCCCCCCCCCCCCATCCCTGGGTTCCATTAATATGTGTCCTCCTCTGTGTCCATTACGGTTCCCGTCCATTATGCACCCCCCTGTATCCATTATTGATCCCCCCTCTGTGTCCATTATGGTGTTCCTCCCCCTTTGTACAGTTAATGCACCCTGAAGTTTACCCTGTACTTACCTTTTCTCTTTTCTGTTTCTCTGACTCGGCTCCTCCTCCAGGCTTACACCGTCCACGGGTCTTCTCGACGCTAACAGGAAGGTCAAGTGTTGCCAGGATACAGCAACAAGCAGTCAGGAGGATGCACTGGCGGCTCTCCTCCTGTCTTCAGTCCACTGCATGCATGCATAGTTATCAGCGGCACCCGTGCAGAGCGCCTAAGTGACGTCATGCGTTGAGATGTCACATGGCGCAGAGAAGGGGAGGCACACTATGTGGCACAGGGAAGGCTTGTGAAGCCTTCCATTGTGCCCGCGCTGCCCTTTCAATGTATGTCTGGGGTGTGGAGGTTGTTGAGGTGGGGTTTGAATGGGCAGAGCGGAGCCTCGGACGGCCGCTGCTGGTGCCAGGAAAAATATTTTTTCCTGTCTCCAGCGGATCCTCCTTGGTGCTGTGGGCCTATTTTCATGAGGAGGCCTGGAGCTGCAGCTCCACCCGCCTCATTGTTAATCCGGCCCTGTATATACTACAATGCAGATAAAAATTTTGGTCTTATTCCTGCCCAGCTGAGGCCATCTGAGAATACCGCTCAGCTTTTCAAGTGTGCGTCTGCTATTCTGTCCATTTGATCCTGAACAAACTCAGTGTTTGTTGGGCTGATGCATTAAAGATGTCCTAGCTCTAAAGAAGAGAACCACCATAAAGACTGTACAACATTCACAAGTCCACAAACTATGCCTTGGTTCCACCACTGTATGTTCTTCTCCCAAATCCTTGGAAGGTCTAGGTTCGATGAATACTGTAGCCCAGGCATGTCCAAACTGCGGCCCTCCAGCTGTTGTGAAACTACATATCCCAGCATGCCCTGACACAGTTTTGCTGTCAGAGAATGCTGAAGCTGTTTGGACATGCCTGCTGTAGCCCCAAGAAAACTTACTTAATGCTAACATTGGACTAGGGGGGTGATTCCGACCTGATCGCTAGCAGGCTACTTTTAGCACTGCTGCGATCAGGTAGTCACCACCTGCTGTGCAGGGCTGCAAACCGCTGCACAGCTCAGGACTTACTCACCCGGTGCGATGATCTTGTCTGGAGCGGACGTCATTATCGCTCCCTGGAGACGGCTGGACACGCCTGCGTTCGCCTGGACATGCCTTCAAAATGGTGAGTAGACACCCCCGGCTGGCCTCTTCCTGACGATCTTCTAGCGTTCGCCACTGTAAATGCTTTCTTCGTTCATTTTGTCGCTGTTCGGCGACCCGTCGTTGCCTGGCAGTGAAACGCCTGCGCATTCCCACCCGCGCGCATTGCGCAGTTCTGACCCGTTCGCACAGCTGCGGAAAATTGCAGCGTGCAAACGGGTCGGAATGACCCCCTTAGTGGGTAATTCAGAGTTGATCGCAGCAGCAAATTTGTTAGCAGTTGGGCAAAACCATGGGGGTCATTCCGACCCGTTCGCATGCAGCGGTTTATCGCTGCGGTGCGAATGGGTGCGTAATGTGTATGCGCGGCGGGAGCAGTGCACGTGCGCGATGTTGCCCAGCGACAGGGGTCGCCGGGTTACGTCACAACTTACACAGGAAGCGGTCGCAGAGCCAACTGCAAAGAAGATTAACAGGAAGGAGGCGTGCCAGGGCGGATCCGGACCGTTTGGAGCAGTTTTCGGGGAGTGGTGAGAATAACGCAGGCGTGTCCAGAAGAACGGAGGGCGGATGTCTGACGTCAAAGCCGGCTCCAGCATCGCAGGGATCGTCGCACAGGGTAAGTATGTATAGGGCTAGTCATCTTTTGCTTGAAATTTTTTTAGCTTAGCAGGGCTGCACAAGCGATCGCAGCCCTGCTAAGCTAAAATACACTCCCCCATAGGCGTGTACTAGTTGATCGCAGCAGCAGCAAAAAGTTGCTGGCTGCGATCAACTCGGAATGACCACCCATGTGCACTGCAGGCAGATATAACATTTGCAGAGAGAGTTAGATTTTGGTGGGTTATTTTGATTCTGTGCAGGGTAAATACTGGCTGCTTTATTTTTACACTGCAATTTCGATTTCAGTTTGAACACACCACACACAAATCTAACTCTCTCTGTGTGACACTCTGACATGGATATCCTATTAACTTGGATTTATGGGATCTATGTGGCTATGTAGGTACCATCACCTATATACTGGAGACAACCTGGGTGAGACACCTAAACTTTCTCTAAAAGGAACCCTCACTTCTCACTAGCCGGCACAGTGCAGCTGAAAGTTTTAACATCTTCACCTTTGTCAGGTTGCTAGGCAACGCCAGCAACCATAGGACAGGAACTTGTGGAGCACTAGAACCCAGGTGCAGACCTGCAGAGCAGGAGGAATAGAAGCCGATGATTTGGTGGTGCAGAGCGGGAAGAGCAGAAGGCAGAGTTACCTTCCAGTGTGTGCTCTGAGGTAACAGCGCAGAGAGTGATGCTGCGCTGAGGTGATGCTGAGGAGAGACAGGGAGCTGAGTGTCGCCAGCCGCAGCCCTGACTAGCCGGGATCCGATTGCCATGACAGGGGCAGAGCCGCACAGAGAGAGAGACATATTGCTGAGGGGACCCTGAGCCATAAGCCAAAAGGCGAGAGTGGAGGTCCACGGTGAGTGATTGACCGCACATTGCCGAGCCCAGTAGTGCGGGTTAATCAGATCCTGTTATTAGCCGACATATTAGGATCTTACCAAACCCCGTTAATACTTCACTCTACTGAGGGACTGAGATAGTGAGAAACCCATCAGGGGACAGCAAGAGGGATCCAGCTCCATATTACAGTGACTTTTACCTCAGAAATCTGTTTGAGTATTTTACTTCTCCCCAAAAGTAAATCATAGTGAACCCTGAGAGCGTTACAGTTACAGAAATAGGGGAACAAATATTCACAACCAAAGACACAAGTTGGGGTCTGAGAGACTGTGGTGAGGGATTAAGGGCTACCAATGCATACACCATTCCTTAGTATCCTTTTGCATGTAAACTGTTTATCAAGTAATTACTTCACATCATCTCGGGTTTAATCACCATTTCATCTCTGCTGGCAGGCCAACCTCTGCTTTTACAATCAAACTGTATGACTTATTACTATTTCTTGCTTACTGTTCGCTATGCAGCACTAACTCCTTGATAGCGGAGTATTAGTACTAGAACTCAGCCGGAGGGGTGCACAGACTGTCACCTGGTGGATATTAGGAATAATTCTTAGGAACATTCTTTTAGCTTTACAGTGAACGGTAGTCTATTATACAGTGCCTTATCAATGTAATTGTATTGTAATCCTTTCTGCTGTTTCATGTTATGTATATTCTGTCAGCCATCAGTTATAGGATGCTTAATTGTTTTGTGAACGGTAACTTGTACTCATATTGAAACTTTAACCAAAGTTTAATTTACAGCGGTGACTAGTTGATTCCTGAATAATAAATCTTTGTGTCCCCGTCCTAACGTGTGGTGACTTATGTGTTAGGTCCTCGTAGGGTTGGGGTTTCTTGTCCCTCTGCCTAGGGTTCCAGCAGTGAGATCCAGTTAGAGAGGTGATCCCGTGCGAAGAACCCAGGTATGTCCACAGACACCTGCACTTATAACAACACTTCACCGTACTTAGCGGTTACATCTGCACATGTTATATCTGCCACAACTGCAGTGCACATGGTTTTTCCCAACTGCTAACAAATTTGCTGCTGCGATCAACTCTGAATTAGGCCCTTAGACTCCGACAATGAGTTTGTGGACAATTTAAGTTACCTTATGGGGATCTCATCCTTCCCAGCTATGTTTTTCTCTGTGAGGAAGCCCCAGCATTAACAGTGAGATATGCAGCTTTAACAGAGGAAGGGTCCTTATGAGGTATTGTACAATCAAGCTAATGTGGAACTCCAGTTTCAAGTATCTTTGGCTCTAGTACCTTAGTCCCAGTGGATTTTTTTTTAGATGAAGACCGTTATGATTACAGTGATAGAGAATGGTCTACATATTACAGTGATAAAGATCTTTGTTCTTGAAATGAAAGCTAGAAAACTATCTGAAAGGCGGATCATGGGTACTCCAGTTTGTGAGACAGTCACAAGAGCACCAGGTTTCTGCTCTTATGGACCCTATTCAGGTTGGATTGTAAACTTGCTAAAAAGCAGTTGCTGTGATCAATAGTTGCCGGCCAGAACTAAAGAAAAAACACCCATTGCAGAAAATTGTGATTGCATGACCATATGCATATACCAAAACATCGAAAAGTTTTTCCATCTGCACCAGGCAAGGTCATCCACAATTTTGCATACACAAGAGGCTGGAAGTGGTCATCGCTGACGTCAGAGACCCACCCGAAAAATGCCTTCCAATGCCTGCGTTTTTTCAAACACTCCTACAAAACACCATTTTCCTCCCCTAAATGCTAGCTTCCTGTCAATCAAAATGTGATTGCGTAAAAGCACAATGCGTTTGCAGAAATAATCGCTGTGTGTGTGCACGCGTAATGTGAGCACTGTGCATGCGCAGTTGTTCAATAGTCAGCCAGATTGCGTTTTCTCAATTTTGCGATGCAACCTGAATAGGGTCCCATGTTTGCTAAACTTTTGATTTGACCTTTTCCAAGATTTTTCCAGTAAAATTGGATATGGACTTCATTTTGAGTTCCTTCTGAAACCCAAGAGGCATTTAGGGGCCTCCCTCTGTGGCACCTACCCACCCATGGGAATAAAAATTAAAATAAAAAATATAATATCATAACTTACCCCTCTTGCTGTCCCACACCATTTTTCCACATGCTTCCAATACAGTGATTGGCTGTCAGCACTCTGATTGTTGGATCGCTCCAGCCATCCATCAATCATCATCCTGACATCCATTCAGTGGATGGCTGCAGTCTGGGAGGCAGGTAGTAATGCTGCCTGGTGCTACGATTTTGTGTAATTCACAATCAGCAGGGCCAGCTTGAGGCAAGCACCTGACTACTAGGGGCTGCCATCAGCCAGCCCATCATCAGACAACTCTAATCAGGAGCTGGCTCGTCAGCCAATTAGAGCTCGTGGACTGTCAGCGGTGGCTCCTGATTGGCTCACAACCCGGCACCATATTTGAAATGGTCACCGCCGGAGACTGGACTGAGGGGCAGGAGAGGCGCATGCTGCGCTCTTCTCCCCTCTGCCACAGCTACAGCAGCAAAGGAGCCCAGCAGCGCTGACCACAGAGAAGTAGCCTGGTGGCAGCCATCATTTCCTAGCGGCGTTAACAGCAGGAGAGGAGCCTGGTGGCAGCCAGCAGAACCCAGCGGCGGTGATGGCAGTAGAGCCTGGTAGCGAACAGCTCTACTGAGAGCATGTGTGTATCTGGCACTATTCTGGGGGCATGTGTATATTTGGCACTATACTGGGGGCATGTATGTATCTGGCACATGTGTATCTGGCACTATACTGGGGCCACATATGTATCTGGCACTATACTGGGGGCATGTATGTATCTGGCACATGTGTATCTGGCACTATACTGGGGGCACATATGTATCTGACACTATTCTGGGGGCGGGATCCGGTCTGAAGATAGACACTGTCTAGGTCGACAATGTTTAGGTCGACAGTCACTAGGTCGACATGGATGGAAGGTCGACAGGTCTAAAGGTCGACATGAGTTTTTCACATTTTTTTTCTTTTTTTGAATTTTTTCATACTTAACGATCCACATGGACTACGATTGGAACGGTAATCTGTGCCGAGCGAAGCGAGCCTTGCGAGGGGACGCGGTGCACTAATTTGGGATCCCAGTCACTCTACGAAGAAAACAACACCAAAAAACAACAACCTCATGTCGACCTTTAGACCTGTCGACCTAGCACATGTCGACCTAGAAACCCTGTCGACCTTCCATCCATGTCGACCTATAGTGGTCGACCTAAACATTGTCGACCTAGATACTGTCGATTTGGTGAACCACACCCCTGGGGGCACATGTGTATCTGGTACTATACTAGAACGTTATGTGTAACTGGCACTATAATGGGGGCATGTGCGCATCTGACACTATGGGGGTCATTGAGTTGTTCGCTCGCAAGCTGCTTTTAGCAGCTTTGCACACGCTAAGCCGCCGCCTACTGGGAGTGAATCTTAGCTTATCAAAATTGCGAACGAAAGATAAGCAAAATAGCGAATAGACACTTCTTAGCAGTTTCTGAGTAGCTCCACACTTACTCGGCATCTGCGATCAGTTCAGTGTTTGTCGTTCCTGGTTTGACGTCACAAACACACCCAGCGTTCGCCCAGACACTCCTCCGTTTCTCCAGCCACTCCCGCGTTTTTCACAGAAACGGTAGCGTTTTTTCGCACACACCTATAAAACGGCCTGTTTCCGCCCAGAAACACCCACTTCCCGTCAATCACATTACGATCACCAGAACGAAGAAAAAACCTCGTAATGCCGTCAGTAAAATACCTAACTGCATAGAAAATTTACTTGGCGCAGTCGCACTGCGCACATTGCGCATGCGCATTAGCGACTAATCGCTCCGTTGCGAGAAAAAAATACCGAGCGAACAACTCGGAATGACCCCCTATGTGTGAAATTCAGACCTGATCGTAGCAGAAAATTTGTTAGCAGTTGGGCACAACCATGTGCACTGCAGGGGGGACTGATATAACATGTGCAGAGAGAGTTAGATTTGGGTGGGGTGTATTCAAACTGAAATCTAATTGCAGTGTAAAAATAAAGCAGCCAGTATTTACCCTGCACAGAAACAAAATAACCCACCCAAATCTAACTCTCTCTGCACATGTTACATCTGCCACACCTGCAGTGCACATGGTTTTGCCCAACTGCTAACAAATTTACTGCTACAATCAGGTCTGAATTACCCCCTACACTGGGGACGTTATGTGTATCTGACACTATACTGGGGATATTATGTGTAAGGAGCAATACTGTGGGCATTGTGTGTAAGGCTGCTAATTGTGTGTGCGCGCGCATGTGTAGAGGGGAGTGTGAATAAAGATGTATTAATTGATATCAATATAAAATTTCGAGGCCACAGCCACTTTCCCAGGAGCGTGCCTGCTTTCAACGCGTGCATTTAGGGGGGGGGGGGGGGGGGGGCTTCAAATTTTCTTGCTGAGGGTGCTAGTAGGCCTGGAGCCGGCCCTGACAATCAGAGCTGCCAGGCAGCATTCACCTGCCTCCTAAGAAGCTCCAGTTTGAATTATATTACTCATTCCAATTCAGGGACTAGCAGCTTTTTTATGTCTTGTGGCACTTACATTTTATAACTTTTATATTTATACATTTTATATTTCCAATATTAGCACTATATAGACTGTTCTTTGATTTGCACTATTTGTTAAACAACAATCATCTTCGATATATCCACCGCTGTAATTTTAATTTCTAAATTAAAAATTGTACACAAATAAACACATATGCACAGAAGATAGATAAGTAACACATATTTACTCAGTGAAATCACTTTGAAAATAATATAATTGATAAAGACATCAAAACACAAATAAATGGAACCAAAAACAAATTGCACATGTTGCAGTGAAGCATCCTCATTAGCTTCTCTTCTTGCACTAGGTACTATGCAAACACTCCTGAATCAAGTATCCGGAAATCTTGAAATGGGTTTCGAGTCATCAATATCCCATCAAACACAGCTGCCAATACCTGGTAATTGAGAGCACAGACTTTTCAGTCTATATTACATGCAATGATAAAAGCATCAAGATTTTTTAAAACTGAAGTCTCTAATATCAATGATTTAGCCTAGTTTTCCAATGAATAGTTATTCAATTCAATGTTTCTGTCAGGCACCATTTTCTCCTCAGAACACCTATTATTATATAATACAATATATACATTCACATTGTGCACTACCTACTCCACATCTCTGCCACATACAGCGCTCCTGAATGTCTTGAATTTATTTAAACTGGATTTCTTCTTGATGCTGCACTTGACCTGCACGCTGTGTTGTACTATTTGCATGACTGTAGAGAGGGTGAGCTATATGTGAGATAGGTTGAGGAGGCACCTGGGGGGCAGTAGATAATTGCAGCAACCTTTCTTGACAACTTCAACGCCTTGTCGTCGTCGTCGTCGTCCCCGTTCCCCCTCCCCCTTATCATGGAGGACCTCAATATTTATAGTCCCATGAATTCTGTTTCCTCTATACTTTTCTACCTTTCCTCCTCCCTGAACCTGACCCATTGGTCTTTTTAACTCCAGTGGCCATACTCTTGATCTTGTTTTTCCTCCTTACTGTGATGCCTCTGACTACTCCAACATCCCCCTTGTGTTCTCTGACCATCAACTCATCTTTCTCTACCCCAAAACCAAAATAACCATCACTTGGCGCCACATTGATGCCATGCTCCCCAAATCTTAATCCACATCTCTTGGCTCTTTCATGTCGCCCATCAATACCCTTTCCTGCCCCAACATAACAAATAGAGGAACCCATCCTCAACCCCCAAAAATTGTCAACAGAAGTAGCAGGGCCATTAAAAGGCTGTTAAAAGCCATAAGGAAAGGTGTAATATTCCTGATTTTTGCACTTGATATAAATGGTGGAAAAAGGATAGAAAGACTGTAATTTGATGTAAAATGCTTACTACTGTAACATTTTGGGATACAGAAAAGTGTCCGTAAAGTGACTTTTAGGGGGAAAATTCAGTTAGCTGCGATAATCCGTTTTTGCGTGACAAGCTTTCACTTTTCGTGAAAAGTGGTTTTCGACCAATTCAATTGCAGTTGAAGTTAATGCACAATAATGCTCCATGGGGGGTATTCTATAAGCTCAGATAATTTTGGAGCCATTGAATTCACCCCCCTACGTAATCAATTGCGGGCTGTTTTTGCCAATTTTTAAAAGGTATTTTCGCCATGTTATCATTTATCAAAAAGGTATTGGTGAAAAATTACTCAAAATTCTAAGTGTCCCACACTTGCAGGGGTGCTTTGAATTGGTAGTCCAAGACCACATAAAATTATTTATGGCCAATGTAATTGGCAAAACCAGTGCTGGTGGCTGTCAATCATAAAATATGTTGACAAACAGAAGCAAATCTTGTCCCTCAGCACACAATTGAACTTAAGGATGACAGTTATAACCACAATTTACCTAAATGTAATATTAAGTTAATAATAATTACAAGAAACTTTTGGCCTAAGGGTGCGGGGAAAAAATTGTGATACCCTAGTGCGCTGTGATTCAAAAAGTTTGGGAACCACTGGATTACACTCAAAATGAATTACATATGCTGTATAAAGGCAATAAGGTGGAACATTTTTCTGCTTATTTTTAAGTGCTTCCATGGTCCTACTTTTCCTCAAAATGTTGTCCCCGTTTAGAAATAACAGCAAGTCAAAAATGGAGAATAGATTTCAAAATGGGAAGACTAACTTTGATGTGGGAGATTTTAGCAAATGTCTTTTTCACATCAATATCCACCTTTAATGCTGCCCCTCGCACACACACAAAAAAATCTGTATCTTCTTTTGGGGCTTAGAATGTTTCTGCCGTAAAGTAGCAGTACACATTTTCCATCTCAACAGCTAAAATGGTTATTAGCTAACCAGAAAATGTCTTTCACACTGCTTAGATTGAAGGTTATTTGGCCAGGGCCGTATATATCCACTCCATCTCAATTCATTGTATGTATGATGAGCCACTCACTTTTGTGGCTTATTATGAACAAATGATTTCTGGATAAGAAAAAGGTATTTTCTTGACCGACTGGTCATTGAAGGCGGCCATTGTGCATAAACACACAGGGAAATGTGTAGCCCCACAAATTATTCTGTATTCGAATATACCTGATGCCTCTATGAAGTCAGTTATCTATATTATTATATAATAATAATAATAATAATAATAATATATCCATATATTATATAAAAAAATAGCCATTCACAAATCACAAGAATAAATGACAGTTAATAAGAGCTGGGGGTTCTCCACACCAAGAGCATACTACACAACCCACCCTAAAAGGGGTTACTGTCCTGGTCACCATACCATGCTGCTGTTCACTCCTCTACTAGCAAGTAAGGGACCAAGCCCAATGTCTCCCTGCTTTGGACATGTACACAAAGTCTGGTAGGTTAAGACTCGAGACATGGGGGGTCATTCCGAGTTGATCGTAGCCCTGCAAAATTTTGCAGGACTACGATTATGACAATAGACATGCGGGGGGGATGCCCAGCACAGGGCTATCCCGCCCTGCATGTCAGTGCCGGCTTCCCACGCAGAAGTGCAAAAGCATCGCACAGAGGCGATGCTTTTGCACTTTAGGAGTAGCTCCCGGCCAGCGCAGCTTTAGCAGACCGCGCCCCCATAAAGGCGGCCAAATGCCACTGTGCTGCCCCCTCCCACCCAGCGACCGCCTCTGCCTGTCAATCAGGCAGAGGCGATCGCAGAGAAACGACGGCCTTCGGCCGTCCGGAATGCACTGGCGCACTGCGGCGCTGGCGCAATTCTGACCCGATCACTGCGCTGCGATAAACTGCAGCGAGTGATCGGGTCAGAATGACCCCCATGGGCAGATGTATTAAGCCTGGAGAAGTGATAAAGTGGAAGGTGATAACGCACCAGCCAATCAGCTCCTGTCAAGTTACAGGCTGGGTTTGAAAAATGACAGTTAGGAGCTGACTGGTGCGTTATCACTAGGCCCTGGATTTTTAGGATCTGAAAAGATAAAATTGATTGAAAAAAACTAATGTTTTAGGATTTTATAGGTTTTAAAAATTTTAAGTTTAGGAATTTATTATAAAAATTGCATTAAATTGAAACAAAACCACACAACATCTCATTATGTATGAAACACTGGGGGTAATTCTGAGTTGATCGTGGCAGCAATTTTGTTAGCAGTTGGGCAAAACCATGTGCACTGCAGGGGAGGCAGATATAACGTGTAGAGAGAGTTAGATTTGGGTGTGGTGTGTTCAATCTGCAACCTAAATTGCAGTGTAAAAATAAAGCAGCCAGTATTTACCCTGCACAGAAACAAAATAACCCACCCAAATCTAACTCTCTCTGCACATGTTATATCTGCCCCCCCTGCAGTGCACATGGGCCCTCATTCCGAGTTGTTCGCTCGTTATTTTTTTCCGCTACGGAGCGATTAGTCGCAAACTGCGCATGCGCAATGTTCGCAGTGCGCCTGCGCCAAGTAAATTAGCACAAAAGTTTGGTATTTTACTCACGGCGTAACAAAGTTTTTTCATCGTTCTGCTGATCGGAGTGTGATTGACAGGAAGTGGGTGTTTCTGGGTGGAAACTGGCCGTTTTCTGGGAGTGTGCAGAAAAACGCGGGAGTGGCTGGAGAAACGGGGGAGTGTCTGGCCGAACGCTGGGTGTGTTTGTGATGTCAAACCAGGAACGAAACGGACTGAACGGATCACACTGTAGGAGTAAGTCTCGAGCTACTCAGAAACTGCTAAGAATTTTCTATTCGCAATTCTGCTAATCTATCGTTTGCAATTCTGCTATGCTAAGATACACTCCCAGAGGGCGGCGGCTTAGCGTGTGCAATGCTGCTAAAAGCAGCTAGCGAGCGAACAACTCGGAATGGGGGCCACGGTTTTGCCCAACTGCTAACAAAATTCCTGCTGTGATCAACTCAGAATTACCCCCACTGTGCCTTAATTACAGATGTGTCCTACTACTTCCTTGCAGAGTTTGCAGTGATGCATATATGCATTGTGCAGGGCCGGCTCCAGGCATGTTCGTATAGAGCGGCTGCGCGGGGCGCCACCCTTAATGGGTGCCGCTATATTTGTGCCTGGAGCCAGCCTGCTGCCCGGACTAAACTGTTCTGTGCTCGCTATGCACGCTGTGCCGCGCCGGCGTGCCGCGCAGCGCACATAGGGGGTAATTCCAAGTTGATCGCAGCAGGAAATTTTTTAGCAGCTGGGCAAAACCATGTGCACTGCAGGGGGGCAGATATAACATGTGCAGAGAGAGATAGATTTGGGTGTGGTGAGTTCAATCTGCAATCTAAATTGCAGTGTAAAAATAAAGCAGTCAGTATTTACCCTGCACAGAAACAAAATAACCCACCCAAATCTAAAGGCCCATACACATTAGACGATGTCGCTCTGTGAGCGACATCGTCTAACGTTTCCCCCTCCCGGGCCGGCCGGTCGGCTGCCGCCTGTACACACTGAGCGATATGACCGCTCATATCGCTCAGTGACGTCACGCCCCCGCCAGCCCTGCATGAAGGTCGTGGACGACAGTCCACATCCTTCATGCATGCCCTACCGACAGCGACGATCGTTGCCGACCCGCGGGGCCGCGCATCGGTCGTCGCTGGCGGCATACACACTTGATGATAAAATGAGCGACGTCGCTCATGGAGGGGGAAAATGAGCGACGTCGCTCATGGAGGGGGAAAATGAGCGACGTCGCTCATTTTATCGTTAAGTGTGTATGGACCTTAACTCTCTCTGCACATGTTATTTCTGCCTCCCCTGCAGTGCACATGGTTTTGCCCAACTGCTAAAAAATTTCCTGCTGCGATCAACTTGGAATTACCCCCATAGCACGCACTGAAGTTTAGCAAGAGTCCGCCCACAGCTCTCAGCATTCTCCCTCCCAGCGGCAGCACAGCAGGTGCCAGATACTGTGGGGGCATTTATATATCTGGCACTGTGGGGGCATATCTGGCACCGTGGGGGCCTTTCTGGCACTGCTGGGGGACATATCTGGCACTGCTGGGGGACATATCTGGCACTGCTGGGGGACATATCTGGCACTGCTGGGGGACATATCTGGCACTGCTGGGGGACATGTCATGTGTAGCTGGCACTGCTGGGGGGCATGTCATGTGTAGCTGGCACTGCTGGGGGGCATGTCAAGTGTAGCTGGCACTGCTGGGGGGCATGTCAAGTGTAGCTGGCACTGCTGGGGGGCATGTCATGTGTAGCTGGCACTGCTGGGGGGCATGTCAAGTGTAGCTGGCACTGCTGGGGGGCATGTCATGTGTAGCTGGCACTGCTGGGGGGCATGTCATGTGTAGCTGGCACGGCTGGGCGGCATATCATGTAGTGTTCCCACTAGGCATCTGTGGCTAGGCAATCTGTCTCAGTGCTCTGCCTGGCGTAAAGTGTATAATGTGCTCTACCTGTCGCAGTGTGTATAGGAGGTTCTACCTGGTGCAATGTGTATTAGTTGCACTCAGTGCCAGATTAAGGTCCACATGGGCCTGGAGCTGAAATTTATGAAGGGCCTGTTGTCTGCCACCATAAGGGGTGTGACCAGTGTCACTAATGATGTGAAGGGCATGACCAGTGTTTAGGGAATTATCTGTGCAGGGGTTGTGGCTAGCACCATGATGGGCATAGCTACCGCCTACCTTTAGCCACCTCAATGTCCCCTCTCTTCACATATTACTATATATATACACATATACAGAGAGAGAGAGCGAGCAGGGGATCGGCGGCACTCACAGCAGAATACAAGATGACCTCCTGACGAAAATTTCTAAATGAAATTGAAACTTTGAGAAAGGTAGTTGCCAGAGTTCGTCTTTTATTCTGCTGTGAGTGCCACCAATCCCCTGCTCTCTATATGTTACATACAGGAAGGCACCCAGCCCGTTGCTATCAAGAGGTGGTAGGTGCTAAATACCTGAGGATATTATATATAGTTCAAGAAATCCAGCACTCTGGTTTAAATGAGAATTGCCCCAGTTCCATCCACAGTTGATATAATAATAGAGGTGACAATGAAGGCGGCACTCATATGGACTTTCAAATATAATGTAAACAGCAACAGCAAATACTGCAGATTCTAACATTTCAGAAGTTTTAGTCCGTCTTCATAGAACAATTAATAAGTGTAAGGCGCTTATCTAAATAGATCCCAGCACCAGTGAGAATGAAACGGTAGAATCTATTTTCTGTTGCAGTTTGCATTATTATATTTGAAAGTCCGTATGAGTGCCGCCTTCATCGTTCATATATATACACACATTTTGGTAGGCTGATAGTAGACTGATAGTAGTCACCTATTGTGATTGTGATAGGCACATATCGCACCACCTTTGTGCAGACACAGGTGTAAATATTGCTGCCTGTGCTACACTACCTTTCCAACACCCACTTGAATACCTTTCACTCATCAATCAATGCTGTATACAAAACATCTTACCTACTACTACTCCCAGATACCTTCACTCAAATGCTGAAATACCCCTCCTTCACCATTACTCCATGACCCCATACTAAAGCCACTGAAATACCCCTCACTCACCACCACTCCCTAGCCCCATATTTAACCATCTTTAGATCATCTCACGACCACTCCCTGACCCTGTAACTGACACACTGGCCCTCATTCCGAGTCGTTCGCTCGGTAAATTTCATCGCATCGCAGTGATTTTCCGCTTAGTGCGCATGCGTAATGTTCGCACTGCGACTGCGCCAAGTAAATTTACAATGAAGATAGTATTTTTACTCACGGCTTTTTCTTCGCTCCGGCGATCGTAGTGTGATTGACAGGAAATGGGTGTTACTGGGCGGAAACAGGCCGTTTTAAGGGCGTGTGGGAAAAAACGCTACCGTTTCTGGGAAAAACGCGGGAGTGGCTGGAGAAACGGGGGAGTGTCTGGGCGAACGCTGGGAGTGTTTGTGACGTCAAACCAGGAACGACAAGCACTGAACTGATCGCAGATGCCGAGTAAGTGTGAAGCTACTCTGAAACTGCTAAGAAGTTTGTAATCGCAATATTGCGAATACATCGTTCGCAATTTTAAGAAGCTAAGATTCACTCCCAGTAGGCGGCGGCTTAGCGTGTGTAACTCTGCTAAAATCGCCTTGCGACCGATCAACTCGGAATGAGGGCCACTGATATATATCTTGCTCCCCATCATGCCCTGACCACATAACAGACACACAAATACCCCTCACTCACATCATGCCCTAACCACACAGCAGACACACAAATACCCCTCACTCACATCATACCCTAACCACACAGCAGACACACAAATACCCCTCACTCACATCATACCCTAACCACACAGCAGACACACAAATACCCATCACTCACCATCATGCACTGACCACACAGTAGACACACAAATACCACCATCACTCACCATCATGCCCTGACCACACTGCAGACACACAAATACCCATCACTCACCATCATGCCCTAACCACACAGCAGACACACAAATACCCAACACTCACCATCATGCCCTAACCACACAGCAGACACACAAATACCCATCACTCACCATCATGCACTGACCACACAGCAGACACACAAATACCACCATCACTCACCATCATGCACTGACCACACAGCAGACACACAAATACCCATCACTCACCATCATGCCCTAACCACACAGCAGACACACAAATACCCATCACTCACCATCATGCACTGACCACACAGCAGACACACAAATACCACCATAATGCCCTGACCACACTGCAGACACACAAATACCCCTCACTCACATCATGCCCTAACCACACAGCAGACACACAAATACCCATCACTCACCATCATGCCCTAACCACACAGCAGACACACAAATACCCCTCACTCACCATCATGCACTGACCACACAGCAGACACACAAATACCCATCACTCACCATCATGCACTGACCACACAGCAGACACACAAATACCACCATCACTCACCATCATGCACTGACCACACTGCAGACACACAAATACCACCATCACTCACCATCATGCACTGACCACACAGCAGACACACAAATACCCATCACTCACCATCATGCCCTAACCACACAGCAGACACACAAATACCCATCACTCACCATCATGCACTGACCACACAGCAGACACACAAATACCACCATCACTCACCATCATGCCCTGACCACACTGCAGACACACAAATACCTATCACTCACCATCATGCCCTAACCACACAGCAGACACACAAATACCCATCACTCACCATAATGCCCTGACCACACTGCAGACACACAAATACCCATCACTCACCATCATGCCCTAACCACACAGCAGACACACAAATACCCATCACTCACCATCATGCACTGACCACACTGCAGACACACAAATACCCATCACTCACCATCATGCCCTAACCACACAGCAGACACACAAATACCCATCACTCACCATCATGCCCTAACCATACAGCAGACACACAAATACCCATCACTCACCATCATGCCCTAACCACACAGCAGACACACAAATACCCATCACTCACCATCATGCCCTAACCACACAGCAGACACACAAATACCCATCACTCACCATCATGCACTGACCACACAGCAGACACACAAATACCATCACTCACCATCATGCACTGACCACACTGCAGACACACAAATACCACCATCACTCACCATCATGCCCTAACCACACAGCAGACACACAAATACCCATCACTCACCATAATGCCCTGACCACACTGCAGACACACAAATACCCATCACTCACCATCATGCCCTAACCACACAGCAGACACACAAATACTCATCACTCACCATCATGCCCTAACCACACAGCAGACACACAAATACCCATCACTCACCATCATGCACTGACCACACTGCAGACACACAAATACCCATCACTCACCATCATGCCCTAACCACACAGCAGACACACAAATACCCATCACTCACCATCATGCCCTAACCACACAGCAGACACACAAATACCCATCACTCACCATCATGCCATAACCATACAGCAGACACACAAATACCCATCACTCACCATCATGCCCTAACCACACAGCAGACACACAAATACCCATCACTCACCATCATGCCCTAACCACACAGCAGACACACAAATACCCATCACTCACCATCATGCACTGACCACACAGCAGACACACAAATACCACCATCACTCACCATCATGCACTGACCACACTGCAGACACACAAATACCACCATCACTCACCATCATGCCCTAACCACACAGCAGACACACAAATACCCATCACTCACCATAATGCCCTGACCACACTGCAGACACACAAATACCCATCACTCACCATCATGCCCTAACCACACAGCAGACACACAAATACCCATCACTCACCATCATGCCCTAACCACACAGCAGACACACAAATACCCATCACTCACCATCATGCCCTAACCATACAGCAGACACACAAATACCCATCACTCACCATCATGCCCTAACCACACAGCAGACACACAAATACCCATCACTCACCATCATGCCCTAACCACACAGCAGACACACAAATACCCATCACTCACCATCATGCACTGACCACACAACAGACACACAAATACCACCATCACTCACCATCATGCACTGACCACACTGCAGACACACAAATACCACCATCACTCACCATCATGCACTGACCACACAGCAGACACACAAATACCCATCACTCACCATCATGCACTGACCACACAGCAGACACACAAATACCACCATCACTCACCATCATGCCCTGACCACACTGCAGACACACAAATACCCCTCACTCACCATCATGCACTGACCACACAGCAGACACACAAATACCACCATCACTCAACATCATGCCCTAACCACACAGCAGACACACAAATACCCCTCACTCACCATCATGCACTGACCACACAGCAGACACACAAATACCACCATCACTCACCATCATGCCCTGACCACACTGCAGACACACAAATACCCCTCACTCACATCATGCCCTAACCACACAGCAGACACACAAATACCCATCACTCACCATCATGCCCTAACCACACAGCAGACACACAAATACCCATCACTCACCATCATGCCCTAACCACACAGCAGACACACAAATACCCATCACTCACCATCATGCACTGGCCACACAGCAGACACACAAATACCCATCACTCACCATCATGCCCTAACCACACAGCAGACACACAAATACCCCTCACTCACCATCATGCACTGACCACACAGCAGACACACAAATACCACCATCACTCACCATCATGCCCTGACCACACTGCAGACACACAAATACCCCTCACTCACATCATGCCCTAACCACACAGCAGACACACAAATACCCATCACTCACCATCATGCCCTAACCACACAGCAGACACACAAATACCCATCACTCACCATCATGCCCTAACCACACAGCAGACACACAAATACCCATCACTCACCATCATGCACTGACCACACAGCAGACACACAAATACCCATCACTCACCATCATGCACTGACCACACAGCAGACACACAAATACCCATCACTCACCATCATGCACTGGCCACACAGCAGACACACAAATACCCATCACTCACCATCATGCCCTAACCACACAGCAGACACACAAATACCCCTCACTCACCATCATGCACTGACCACACAGCAGGCACACAAATACCACCATAATGCCCTGACCACACTGCAGACACACAAATACCCCTCACTCACATCATGCCCTAACCACACAGCAGACACACAAATACCCCTCACTCACCATCATGCACTGACCACACAGCAGACACACAAATACCCATCACTCACCATCATGCACTGACCACACAGCAGACACACAAATACCCATCACTCACCATCATGCCCTAACCACACAGCAGACACACAAATACCCCTCACTCACCATCATGCACTGACCACACAGCAGACACACAAATACCACCATCACTCACCATCATGCCCTGACCACACTGCAGACACACAAATACCCCTCACTCACATCATGCCCTAACCACACAGCAGACACACAAATACCCATCACTCACCATCATGCCCTAACCACACAGCAGACACACAAATACCCATCACTCACCATCATGCCCTAACCACACAGCAGACACACAAATACCCATCACTCACCATCATGCACTGACCACACAGCAGACACACAAATACCCATCACTCACCATCATGCACTGACCACACAGCAGACACACAAATACCCATCACTCACCATCATGCACTGGCCACACAGCAGACACACAAATACCCATCACTCACCATCATGCCCTAACCACACAGCAGACACACAAATACCCCTCACTCACCATCATGCACTGACCACACAGCAGGCACACAAATACCACCATAATGCCCTGACCACACTGCAGACACACAAATACCCCTCACTCACATCATGCCCTAACCACACAGCAGACACACAAATACCCCTCACTCACCATCATGCACTGACCACACAGCAGACACACAAATACCCATCACTCACCATCATGCACTGACCACACAGCAGACACACAAATACCACCATCACTCACCATCATGCACTGACCACACTGCAGACACACAAATACCACCATCACTCACCATCATGCACTGACCACACAGCAGACACACAAATACCCATCACTCACCATCATGCCCTAACCACACAGCAGACACACAAATACCCATCACTCACCATCATGCCCTAACCATACAGCAGACACACAAATACCCATCACTCACCATCATGCCCTAACCACACAGCAGACACACAAATACCCATCACTCACCATCATGCCCTAACCACACAGCAGACACACAAATACCCATCACTCACCATCATGCACTGACCACACAGCAGACACACAAATACCACCATCACTCACCATCATGCACTGACCACACTGCAGACACACAAATACCACCATCACTCACCATCATGCCCTAACCACACAGCAGACGCACAAATACCCATCACTCACCATAATGCCCTGACCACACTGCAGACACACAAATACCCATCACTCACCATCATGCCCTAACCACACAGCAGACACACAAATACCCATCACTCACCATCATGCCCTAACCACACAGCAGACACACAAATACCCATCACTCACCATCATGCCATAACCATACAGCAGACACACAAATACCCATCACTCACCATCATGCCCTAACCACACAGCAGACACACAAATACCCATCACTCACCATCATGCACTGACCACACAGCAGACACACAAATACCACCATCACTCACCATCATGCACTGACCACACTGCAGACACACAAATACCACCATCACTCACCATCATGCACTGACCACACAGCAGACACACAAATACCACCATCACTCACCATCATGCCCTGACCACACTGCAGACACACAAATACCCCTCACTCACATCATGCCCTAACCACACAGCAGACACACAAATACCCATCACTCACCTTCATGCCCTAACCACACAGCAGACACACAAATACCCATCACTCACCATCATGCCCTAACCACACAGCAGGCACACAAATACCCCTCACTCACCATCATGCACTGACCACACAGCAGACACACAAATACCACCATCATTCACCATCATGCACTGACCACACAGCAGACACACAAATACCCATCACTCACCATCATGCCCTAACCACACAGCAGACACACAAATACCCATCACTCACCATCATGCACTGACCACACAGCAGACACACAAATACCACCATCACTCACCATCATGCCCTGACCACACTGCAGACACACAAATACCTATCACTCACCATCATGCCCTAACCACACAGCAGACACACAAATACCCATCACTCACCATAATGCCCTGACCACACTGCAGACACACAAATACCCATCACTCACCATCATGCCCTAACCACACAGCAGACACACAAATACCCATCACTCACCATCATGCACTGACCACACTGCAGACACACAAATACCCATCACTCACCATCATGCCCTAACCACACAGCAGACACACAAATACCCATCACTCACCATCATGCCCTAACCATACAGCAGACACACAAATACCCATCACTCACCATCATGCCCTAACCACACAGCAGACACACAAATACCCATCACTCACCATCATGCACTGACCACACAGCAGACACACAAATACCATCACTCACCATCATGCACTGACCACACTGCAGACACACAAATACCACCATCACTCACCATCATGCCCTAACCACACAGCAGACACACAAATACCCATCACTCACCATAATGCCCTGACCACACTGCAGACACACAAATACCCATCACTCACCATCATGCCCTAACCACACAGCAGACACACAAATACTCATCACTCACCATCATGCCCTAACCACACAGCAGACACACAAATACCCATCACTCACCATCATGCACTGACCACACTGCAGACACACAAATACCCATCACTCACCATCATGCCCTAACCACACAGCAGACACACAAATACCCATCACTCACCATCATGCCCTAACCACACAGCAGACACACAAATACCCATCACTCACCATCATGCCATAACCATACAGCAGACACACAAATACCCATCACTCACCATCATGCCCTAACCACACAGCAGACACACAAATACCCATCACTCACCATCATGCCCTAACCACACAGCAGACACACAAATACCCATCACTCACCATCATGCACTGACCACACAGCAGACACACAAATACCACCATCACTCACCATCATGCACTGACCACACTGCAGACACACAAATACCACCATCACTCACCATCATGCCCTAACCACACAGCAGACACACAAATACCCATCACTCACCATAATGCCCTGACCACACTGCAGACACACAAATACCCATCACTCACCATCATGCCCTAACCACACAGCAGACACACAAATACCCATCACTCACCATCATGCCCTAACCACACAGCAGACACACAAATACCCATCACTCACCATCATGCCCTAACCATACAGCAGACACACAAATACCCATCACTCACCATCATGCCCTAACCACACAGCAGACACACAAATACCCATCACTCACCATCATGCCCTAACCACACAGCAGACACACAAATACCCATCACTCACCATCATGCACTGACCACACAACAGACACACAAATACCACCATCACTCACCATCATGCACTGACCACACTGCAGACACACAAATACCACCATCACTCACCATCATGCACTGACCACACAGCAGACACACAAATACCACCATCACTCACCATCATGCCCTGACCACACTGCAGACACACAAATACCCCTCACTCACCATCATGCACTGACCACACAGCAGACACACAAATACCACCATCACTCAACATCATGCCCTAACCACACAGCAGACACACAAATACCCCTCACTCACCATCATGCACTGACCACACAGCAGACACACAAATACCACCATCACTCACCATCATGCCCTGACCACACTGCAGACACACAAATACCCCTCACTCACATCATGCCCTAACCACACAGCAGACACACAAATACCCATCACTCACCATCATGCCCTAACCACACAGCAGACACACAAATACCCATCACTCACCATCATGCCCTAACCACACAGCAGACACACAAATACCCATCACTCACCATCATGCACTGGCCACACAGCAGACACACAAATACCCATCACTCACCATCATGCCCTAACCACACAGCAGACACACAAATACCCCTCACTCACCATCATGCACTGACCACACAGCAGACACACAAATACCACCATCACTCACCATCATGCCCTGACCACACTGCAGACACACAAATACCCCTCACTCACATCATGCCCTAACCACACAGCAGACACACAAATACCCATCACTCACCATCATGCCCTAACCACACAGCAGACACACAAATACCCATCACTCACCATCATGCCCTAACCACACAGCAGACACACAAATACCCATCACTCACCATCATGCACTGACCACACAGCAGACACACAAATACCCATCACTCACCATCATGCACTGACCACACAGCAGACACACAAATACCCATCACTCACCATCATGCACTGGCCACACAGCAGACACACAAATACCCATCACTCACCATCATGCCCTAACCACACAGCAGACACACAAATACCCCTCACTCACCATCATGCACTGACCACACAGCAGGCACACAAATACCACCATAATGCCCTGACCACACTGCAGACACACAAATACCCCTCACTCACATCATGCCCTAACCACACAGCAGACACACAAATACCCCTCACTCACCATCATGCACTGACCACACAGCAGACACACAAATACCCATCACTCACCATCATGCACTGACCACACAGCAGACACACAAATACCCATCACTCACCATCATGCCCTAACCACACAGCAGACACACAAATACCCCTCACTCACCATCATGCACTGACCACACAGCAGACACACAAATACCACCATCACTCACCATCATGCCCTGACCACACTGCAGACACACAAATACCCCTCACTCACATCATGCCCTAACCACACAGCAGACACACAAATACCCATCACTCACCATCATGCCCTAACCACACAGCAGACACACAAATACCCATCACTCACCATCATGCCCTAACCACACAGCAGACACACAAATACCCATCACTCACCATCATGCACTGACCACACAGCAGACACACAAATACCCATCACTCACCATCATGCACTGACCACACAGCAGACACACAAATACCCATCACTCACCATCATGCACTGGCCACACAGCAGACACACAAATACCCATCACTCACCATCATGCCCTAACCACACAGCAGACACACAAATACCCCTCACTCACCATCATGCACTGACCACACAGCAGGCACACAAATACCACCATAATGCCCTGACCACACTGCAGACACACAAATACCCCTCACTCACATCATGCCCTAACCACACAGCAGACACACAAATACCCCTCACTCACCATCATGCACTGACCACACAGCAGACACACAAATACCCATCACTCACCATCATGCACTGACCACACAGCAGACACACAAATACCACCATCACTCACCATCATGCACTGACCACACTGCAGACACACAAATACCACCATCACTCACCATCATGCACTGACCACACAGCAGACACACAAATACCCATCACTCACCATCATGCCCTAACCACACAGCAGACACACAAATACCCATCACTCACCATCATGCCCTAACCACACAGCAGACACACAAATACCCATCACTCACCATCATGCCCTAACCACACAGCAGACACACAAATACCCATCACTCACCATCATGCCCTAACCACACAGCAGACACACAAATACCCATCACTCACCATCATGCACTGACCACACAGCAGACACACAAATACCACCATCACTCACCATCATGCACTGACCACACTGCAGACACACAAATACCACCATCACTCACCATCATGCCCTAACCACACAGCAGACGCACAAATACCCATCACTCACCATAATGCCCTGACCACACTGCAGACACACAAATACCCATCACTCACCATCATGCCCTAACCACACAGCAGACACACAAATACCCATCACTCACCATCATGCCCTAACCACACAGCAGACACACAAATACCCATCACTCACCATCATGCCATAACCATACAGCAGACACACAAATACCCATCACTCACCATCATGCCCTAACCACACAGCAGACACACAAATACCCATCACTCACCATCATGCACTGACCACACAGCAGACACACAAATACCACCATCACTCACCATCATGCACTGACCACACTGCAGACACACAAATACCACCATCACTCACCATCATGCCCTAACCACACAGCAGACACACAAATACCCATCACTCACCATCATGCACTGACCACACAGCAGACACACAAATACCACCATCACTCACCATCATGCACTGACCACACTGCAGACACACAAATACCACCATCACTCACCATCATGCACTGACCACACAGCAGACACACAAATACCCATCACTCACCATCATGCACTGACCACACAGCAGACACACAAATACCACCATCACTCACCATCATGCCCTGACCACACTGCAGACACACAAATACCCCTCACTCACATCATGCCCTAACCACACAGCAGACACACAAATACCCATCACTCACCTTCATGCCCTAACCACACAGCAGACACACAAATACCCATCACTCACCATCATGCCCTAACCACACAGCAGGCACACAAATACCCCTCACTCACCATCATGCACTGACCACACAGCAGACACACAAATACCACCATCATTCACCATCATGCCCTGACCACACTGCAGACACACAAATACCCCTCACTCACATCATGCCCTAACCACACAGCAGACACACAAATACCCATCACTCACCATCATGCCCTAACCACACAGCAGACACACAAATACCCATCACTCACCATCATGCCCTAACCACACAGCAGACACACAAATACCCATCACTCACCATCATGCACTGGCCACACAGCAGACACACAAATACCCATCACTCACCATCATGCCCTAACCACACAGCAGACACACAAATACCCCTCACTCACCATCATGCACTGACCACACAGCAGACACACAAATACCACCATCACTCACCATCATGCCCTGACCACACTGCAGACACACAAATACCCCTCACTCACATCATGCCCTAACCACACAGCAGACACACAAATACCCATCACTCACCTTCATGCCCTAACCACACAGCAGACACACAAATACCCATCACTCACCATCATGCACTGGCCACACAGCAGACACACAAATACCCATCACTCACCATCATGCCCTAACCACACAGCAGACACACAAATACCCCTCACTCACCATCATGCACTGACCACACAGCAGACACACAAATACCACCATCACTCACCATCATGCACTGACCACATAACAGAGACAAAGATAACCTTTCCAAGATCTGATAAAAAGAGAAAACACCTAAAGAAAATTGTATAACATTTTAATTTCTTAAATTACCCTACCTCTCAATGGACCGGTTGTTATTCATCCCTCCTCCCACCGGATGTATTACACAGAAGCTTCTTAATTTGAGCTGTTGCTATTATTCAACACTGGCCTGGGACACAGAATTAGCCCAATTTAAAGGGAGGGGGGTTCATAAAAAGCAACAAACAAAAAAAAAAAAAAGAAAAGGCACAAATACATAGTGATGAGCGGATTCGGTTTTACTCGGTTCTCAAAACCGAATCTTATTGGCTCACTGATGTCACGTGTTTTGGATAGCCAATAAGATTCGGTTTTGAGAACCGAGTAAAACCGAATCCGCATACAGTATATATAAATACACATAGAATATCCTATATAATAAAAGGCTAACACTGCTCCTAACCTTTATGGGAGGAATTGAAGTGTTTTGCATGCCGGCAGCAACTACTTGGTGCCTGACGGAGCAATTCCCCCTTCATCTGTGTGTTCTTTATTGTGCTACTCTCTCATCTGAATGTACTGCATTGTGTCCCCAATAAAAAAGAGGGTAAAAAACTGACTGTGCAAAATATTGTTGGTATATATCTGCCTATTGAGGAAATTGATAAGAGGATTTACTTCATACAAATAAAACAATATTTATTATCCTGAACACATTTAAATCCTACACAAAACTCACAGACATATATAAAAGCACATACATATCAAATTCCTTTTTAGCTAAATTACCTTGTTCATATGGAGTGTAAATTGTTTCACCCATTGTAGGAAAAATATATTATAACAGTTCATACAAAAAATCCACATATACAATGCAGAGGAATGATATAGGATAAGTTACTAGACCACGTTTATTTAGTTCAATAGTAGGAGACTCTTAGATGGAAACCGTCTCTTAAGTTAATAAGTTCAAGTTCCGGCCAACTGCATTGGCATCTGAGATGCAGGTGGATTATTGCCTCACCAAACAAATCAGTTAATGAGCCGGAGAGACCAGGATGAGGATATCCCCAATGTATTGTTGTCTTGCACAAACCTCCGGCCGTAGTAGCACCCCACTTCAAGCAGGTTTGGTAGCACTTAGAAACCTAAAGTAGATACAGTGATCTCCAACAGATACGTATCTGTAAAAATATCTTCATCCTGACTCATTGACCTATTTACTCGGCAGGGCAATAATCCACAAGCGAGTCGGGTGCCAGTGTGGCTGGCAGTTGATTTTTTGTATGAACTGTTATTATAATATATTTTTCTACAATGGGTGAAACCATTTATACCCTATGGGGTGTATTCAATTCTTGTCGGAACTGCCGCCTTGTCAGAAAGACGGCAGTTTCCGACTTTTTCAGGTCGAATAGTGATTCGACCTATTCAATGGGGATGCCCTTTTTCCGACAGGTCGGCAATGCTGACTTGTCGGAAAACACGTGGATCGGCGGATTTGCGGCCAAATCCGACAGCTTTTAGCCCCATTTTCGACAATGTCAATCCGACTTTAAAAAAAAGTCAGATTAACATTATCGAGAATGCCCAAATCCGGCAAATTGAATACTGCATTGTCGGATCCTTTCCGTCGGAAAGGATCCGACATGCATTGAATACACCCCTGTATGAATAAGATAATTTAGCTAACAAGGGCTTTGATATTTAATGTGTTTTTATATAAATTTATGTCTGGTGAATTTTGGACAGGTTTTATATGTGTTCAGGATAATATTGTTTTATTTGTATAAAGAGGAGCCTTCTATCAATTTTAACAATAGGCAGATATATAACAATATTTTGCGCAATTTTTCCCCTTTTTTATTGTGTATTGTGTAGGATCAGTTCAGCAACAGACCATCTGACTAGCTGCAGTCTAATTGTCAATATATAACAATTTAATATTTTAAAATAAGTATACTCTATAGCACCAGGAATAGGTGCTACTAGTGAGGAGTAACGGTTTGCTCTTGATTTCTGTGTTGTCGTCCGTCCCCCCTCGTGTCCATTATTATGATGCCCATATGTCCATTATTATGCTCACCCTCTGTGTCCATTAATATGCCCCACACTGTGTCTTTTATTATGCGCCCCATCTGTTTCCATTATTATGCCCCCCCTTGTTTACATTATGCCCCCCTCTGTGTCCTTTATTATGCCACGCTGTGTTTCCATTATTATGCCCCCCACTCTGTCCATTATTAGTCCTCCCTGTGTCCATTATTATGTCTCCGCCCATGTCCATTATTAGTCCCCCCCTGTGACAATTACTATTTCTCCCCTCATTTCCATTATTAGTCCCCCGTGACAATTATTATGTCTCCCCCATTCCCATTATTAGTCCTTCCCTGTGACCATTATTAGTCCTTCCCTGTGACCAGTATTATGTCTCCCCCCATGTCCATTATTAGCCCCCACGTGACAATTATTAGTCCCTCCCTGTGACCATTATTATGTCTCCCCCAGTGACAATTATTAGTCCCTCCCTGTGACCATTATTATGTCTCCCCCAGTGACAATTATTAGTCCCTCCCTGTGACCATTATTATGTCTCCCCCAGTGACAATTATTAGTCCTTCCCTGTGACCATTATTATGTCTCCCCCAGTGACAATTATTAGTCCCTCCCTGTGACCATTATTATGTCTCCCCCAGTGACAATTATTAGTCCCTCCCGGTGACCATTATTATGTCTCCCCCAGTGACCATTATTAGTCCCTCCCTGTGACCATTATGATGTCCCTCCCATGTCCATTACTAGCCCTCCTGTGTGTCCATTATGGTGTTCCTCCAATTGTAAATATAGTGTTTGTCTCACCACCCTAAAGTTCACTTACTTTCTTCTTGCTTCCTCACTGCTTACATTGTTCACCGGTCTTCAAAGGCAGTGATAGGAAGGTTCAATTAACAGCACTCCGGCAGTTCAGGACAGGATCGAGTGGCGCCTCCCATCCTCACTGGTCATCAGCGGAACTCATGCAGATTGCAGAGCCCTGCACTGCGTGCATATGTGACGTCACGCGGTGCGATGTCACATGTTGCAGTGAAGAGGGAGGCACACTATGCGGCGCAGGGAGGGCTTGTGAAGCGTTCTACTGCGCCGCCGGACTCTGAGGACGGAGAGGTTGTCCACGGGCGGGGGCAGAGAGAGGGGAAAGAGTCTCGGTCAGCCGCTGGTGGTGAGGAAAAAAATATTTTTTTCTGCCTCTAGCGGATCTTCCTGCAGTGGGCCTATTTTCATGGGCGGGCCTGGAGCTGCAGCTCCACCCGCCCCATTGTTAATCCGGCTCTGGCTGCACTACTGTGTGGTGTAATGCAAATTGCCACTATTATGTGGCCACGCCCCTTTCCCCAAGAAGCAACGCCCCTAAATTTTTGCTGCGTGCCGAAGTCCATGGTTTGGCAAGTAGGAGGGGGGAGCACCAAGCATTACAGTATGTACATAATTTTGCCTTTCTAACTTAAAAATGTGCCCTCCTGAATGCAAACTGTGCCCTCCCCATGATCAGCACATGCCCTAAAAAAAAATCCTAGAGTGAACACTATCATGTGTAGTTGGCACTGCTGGGGGCATATCTGGCACTGTGGGGGCATTTATGTATCTGGCACTGCTGGGGGGCATATCTGGCACTGTGGGGGCATTTATGTATCTGGCACTGCTGGGGGGCATGTCATGTGTAGCTGGCACTGCTGAGGGGCATGTCATGTGTAGCTGGCACTGCTGAGGGGCATGTCATGTGTAGCTGGCACTGCTGGCGGGGCGTGTCATGTGTAGCTGGCACTGCTGGGGGGGCGTGTCATGTGTAGCTGGCACTGCTGGGGGGGCGTGTCATGTGTAGCTGGCACGCGTGTCATGTGTAGCTGGCACTGCTGGGGGGCATATCATGTAGTGTTCCCGCTAGGCGTCTGTGGCTAGGCAATCTGTCTCAGTGCTCTGCCTGGCATAAAGTGTATAATGTGCTCTACCTGTCGCAGTGGGTATAGGAGGTTCTACCTGGTGCAATGTGTATTAGCTGCACTACTGTGTGGTGTAATGCGAATTGCCACTATTATGTGGCCACGCCATTTCCCCACCAAGCAACGCCCCTAAATTTTTGCTGCGCGTCTTCGGTGCGCACTGTCCATGGTTTGGCAAGTAGGAGGGGGGAGCACCAAGCATTACAGTATGTACATAATTTTGCCTTTCTAACTTAAAAATGTGTCCTCCAGAATGCAAAATGTGCCCTCCCCATGATCAGCACCCTGCCCTAAAAAAAAAAAATCGTACAGTGAACACTATCATGTGTAGCTGGCACTGCTGGGGGGCATATCATGTGTAGCTGGCACTGCTGGCGGGGCATGTCATGTGTAGCTGGCACTGTTGGGGGGCATATCATGTGTAGCTGACACTGCTGGGGGGCATGTTATGTGTAGATGGTACTGCTGGGGTGCATGTCATGTGTAGCTGGCACTGCTGGGGGGCATATGTCTATCTGGCACTGCACTACTGTAGACATTATGTGTAGCTGGCACTATACTGGAGACATTGTGTGTAAGGAACACTGCTGTGGCTGTTATGTGTAAAGCTGCTAATTGTGTGCGTAGAGGGAGTGTGAAAATATATATATTTATAGTTTGATAATATGTTGCGAGGCCACGCCCACTTTTCCAGGAGGCCACACCCACTCTTCCAGGAGCGCGCGCACCTTCGGCGTGCGCATGGGGGGGGGGGCGCTTTGAAATTTTCTCACTCAGGGTGCTAGTAGGCCTGGAGCCGGCCCTGGCATTGTGGGAGGGAGCACTATGCCGCGGGAGTCTGCAAGCCATTTCCCAAAGCAGCGAATGGATCTTGGGTATGTGTATGCATTCGCGCTGTGTAAGCTACGCAGCAAGGCTGTAACAGGCCACATCTGTATATATGAATTACATACAGTATGAAAACTACTCATTCCACACATCTCCATAGTAACTTTACTGTATATACTGTAGTTTAAATTTAAAGTAACAGAATTAGGTCAGTCAAAAAAGGTAATTTTAGGTACTAACACTGAGATTAGGTCATTTTAGGTCCTGTAGAAATTAAATAAGTTATTCTCTTGTACACAAAACGAAACAGAAATTTTGAGTGAAATGGGAAAGGATTAGAATAGGTTAGAACCTAAGAATCCTGGGCTTAGTTATTGCCTTCCACTTTAGCACTTGTCCAGGCTTAATTTATCTACCCCCATGATATAATGATGACACGGTCACAGATCCTAAATGCAAAATCAGTCCATAACAAAAGTAGAGGTCCATCCAGCAGACTACTGCACTCCCTCATACACGTGGCACAGTTCCTACGGCCTCAGTGGGACTGGTGGTAGATGAGATTTTCTTGCTGAACTGGGCACTTGCAACAGGAGCTATAACTTAATTTGGAGGATAATAAAGGGAACCCATTTGTCAGACAGTAAAGGGTAACTCATTCAGTTAACCCACAAGCGTGCTTTGGGCAAAAGTCGTCCTACAAGATGATCGGCAGTTCCAACATAACATGGTCGACCACTACAGGAGGTAGTCTCAAAGTCTCTATCCAGTAGCTGGCAAAACTTCTCATAGTGCCTCCAGGTGTCTTAGTACCACAAATACCCTAGGTGAATGTGATATTTTAAAGAATCTAACTATACCTAAAAGAAAACCCCCCCCACCTGGTACATTTAGGTGCAAGTAAAATGACATATGCAAAAATACACCATCACCATACAACAATACACGATCAATACTATATTACAGACAGAGAGGAAATACCAAGCAGGACAAACCCCCTTTCTTTTAATACTGCCCTCTTTGGAGACATACTTGAGCCAGACTGGTTTTAAATGAGGAGGCAGGTTTAGCAAAGAGTGATTTCCTAGTTAGCACTTGTTACTAATCTTAAACGTTGCTCCAGCCAATCATCTCCTGACGGTCATGTGTTTGAAATAGGACAGTCAGGAGATGATTAGATGGAGCACCATTTAAGATTAGTAACAACTGATAAACTAGAATATCACTTGTTAAATCTGCCCCTATATCCTTTGCCTTAAATTTCACTCACATAAAGTATGCTGGTCCATTTGAATAAACAAGACCTCCTCTCTCCCTTTCAGCTCTTTTGACCTGATTAGCAGCAGCTATAAAGATTTTGAAAGGATTGCTGGAAAACTAAATGATTAAATCTATTAAACCTCTCAACACATGTAAGCTTGCAATGAATATAACAAGGGAGCTTTAAGAAATACACATTTCAAAAGATCTGTATTAAAAATAAAATATCTGCTTACCTCCACGCTGATTATGGTAATGCCAGACCAAAACAACCAAATCAAGAAAAAAGTAAGTCTGTGATGCAGTTTTATAAGGCAACCCTATGAAGAAGAGGAGGAGTAAAATAGAGGAAAATTCACATGTAAACACACAATCACACTCTCTTGTATATAAAACTTCATGCACATAGTAACCAATTTGTTTCAGCTTTGCAGAATGCAACCTAAGAATTTGCTAGATACACAACATGCTTAAATAAATATTGGTAGTTCAGCACTTGACAACCAATCCCTAGTGATAATTAGCTGAATCCTCATGCACATTGTTTCAGCCAACAAACAGGTTACAGGTGTGTCAGCTCACCGCAAGACTTGTTCCTTATTTATCTACATGAAACTTTGCCAAACACAGCTATCTCTGAAGAAAATGAAGCAAAAGTTTTGAAATATAAAATATACATTATATAAATAGCCAATTTTATAACTGTACTAGTTTCCTGCTGAGAACTAGAATAGACAAAGCAGTCACAAGAAAGCTAGGGATGTAGTTAGACGGTCGGCAGTCGGGATCCCTTGAAAGCAGATATCAACCAAACCAATATTATGGAGGGGGAGGAAAGGGTTTAATTGCCATCTATTTTTAAACGGTGTTAGTTTGGCATTACTGCCATATTCACTAGTGCTTATATGGTCACCTTATTATTCGCTGCCAATCAGGCAATAAAGAACATAGTGGAAGGAGACATTTCAATCATGGATTATTTGATACCCGTACTTAAGAAATATTAATTCTAACTATGTATGTAGTGATAATGTTGGATTAAAATTTACTTTGACTTCCCCAAATGTTGTGCCTATTATCCATCCATTTCCGAATTTGTTATAATTGTTTTCTTTTTTTTCTACTTGTATTGCATGCAAAACTTTCAAATAAACAAATTATTTGTAAAAACAAAACGAAACACAATTCTGACAGTCATAAGCACAATGGGGGTAATCAGAACTGATTGCAGCAGCAAATTTGGTAGCAGTTGGGCAAAAACATGTGCACTAGGGGGGTAATTCCAAGTTGATCGCAGCAGGAAATTTTTTAGCAGTTGGGCAAAACCATGTGCACTGCAGGTGTGGCACATATAACATTTGCAGAGAGAGTTAGCTTTGGGTGGGTTATTTTATTTCTGTGCAGGGTAAATACTGGCTGCTTTATTTTTACACTGCAAATTAGATTGCAGATTGAACACACCACACCCAAATCTAACTCTCTCTGCACATGTTATATCTGCCTCCCCTGCAGTGCACATGGTTTTGCCCAGTTGCTAACAGAATTCCTGCTGCGATCAACTTGGAATTACCCCCTAGGTGTGGCAGATATAACATTTGCAGAGACAGTTAGATTTGGGTGGGTTATTTTGTTTCTGTGCAGAGTAAATACTGTCTGCTTTCTTTTTATACTGCAATTTAGATTCCAGATTGAACACCTCCCACCCAAATCAAAAGGGGGTTACACACGGAGCGATGTTCAGCTAATTTCTAAACATTCTGACTAGATTGCTTAGAAATTAGCTGAACATCGCTCCGTGTGTAGTGGGGCCGGCGACGGTGATGCGCGCTATCGCTGGTGCTAGATTAGCCTGCATGCAGGCACAATCTAGCAGGTCACTCATTTCACAGCTGGGTAAAATGAGCAGCCCCCCCGTGTCCGCCCCCACCCCCCTCACTCAGCACATCGCATTGTGCTGAGTGGGGGGAGAGAGCACACATCTCTGGGGAAATCTCCCCATCAGTACGGCCCTTAACTCTCTCTGTACATGTTATATCTGTCCCCCCTGCACTGCACATGGTTTTGCCCAACTGCTAACTAATTTGCTGCTGCGATCAGATCTGAATTAGGCCCATTGTACAGATGTATCCTCATTCACATATCCCTTGTACTCCATATAGCATTATCCCCATATTGCCTTAGAAAAAGTAGACATAAAAGAATTCTAATAAAAAGAATCACTCAAGCAAAGTACATTTCTGATTCACTACAAAATGCATACACGAGACATATGCAGTGTTCAAATCATATACCCTAGAAACATTCAGTTCAACCAAAACTCACAGCTTAATTTCAGAATATTCCTGTAGAACTGTTACTGTAAAAAAAAAAAAAAAAAAAGTGTGTGAGCCATTTACCTCCTGGTATAATTTATTTGACTCTGTAATGTTTCCCGAACATGATGAAAAAGCCACATTACAACAGCTCTTCGGTACACTGTGATTACCAGAGTGTTTGTACCATGATGTTGCTTCCCAGTCAGAATAATTGTGGAGGCCACAGCAGTGGAGCTGAGGAAAATATTGATTAATCAGCAACGCAGGGAAAAATAACAAAAAAGATGTTTCATTCAAACTGTAGTATATTGTAATTGTTTTTATAAGACACACTACAAGCACTAAAGGAACATTTCCAGCCAGCATGTTGCCTTTAAGCATTTAGAATGATTTATTTTTATCAGTGGAAAATATTTGTATAGAACCTTACACATAGTTGCCTATCCTCCCTCATTCTGCAGGAGACTCCCTGAAATAGCAGCAATCTCCCTTACTCCCTGAATAGACCAGCAATCTCCCCGATTGTAACTTACCCCCATTATGCAGCTGTTACATTCTTGGGGGGGAAAAAGAAATCAGAGCTACATACATTGAAATGGGATCATTAGTGCCGTTTCCCTGCATTGGTTATAAGGCACAATGATTCCTATGGCCATTTACAGTATATGGAACCTGTTGTAAATCATTACATGAACAAATCCTGCAAAATATCAGTGTCTGTTCTTCAACAATAGATCTTACCAACGTTGGGGCTCATTTACATTTGGATGTAAGTCATTTTCATGACACGCCTCTCAGATGTAGCAGTACGCGGCCGCTCTGATAGGTGGTACTTTCACAATCTCCCTGAAATGCTTTTTCAAAAGTAGGCAAGTATGACCTTACATTGTGGTACCGGGACATATGGGGCAGCTACTTTGCACATGTGCAAGACCAGTACTGCGCATGTGCAGTATGGGTCCTGTGTCGGATGCATGTAGGCTGCAGACATGTGGCGATGGACTCCATTTCTGGGCGTGTAGAGGCTAGAATCTCCTTCGGAAGGTGGGAGATTTCCTGGCCCCATTAGTAGGAGTTGCAGTGGCCGGCTTGCATGAACCCATGGGACATACAGCCGACAGATAGTGTCACAGGTGATCCGTTGCTGCGTCCTAGAATGCATCACTGGATCACAAATGCATGCAAGGATTCTACAGATATCAGACACCCCCTGCTGCATTACCATACTAGTGCATCTCTGCTGCTTCAGAGTAAGCAGCAATGCACCCTACAACCACATTGGAATTAGGCCCATAGTTGGCTGGAAGAGGGGCCATTTGCATTCATATATTTTTGACATGCATATTGTTAGGTTGCTTAGTGGTATACAAATATTAAGAATTAGCACAGTCTGACTTACTTGCATCTGTAAATAAGTATTGCTTTAAATAGGTAAAATTATTTCAGGCATAATGTGACCAATGAATAAACTAAGAATGAACAAGTGAAATAGCTGAGTAGATACAAGCACCTAAATAGTTAATGTAACCTGTAACAATTGTGATTGATGGCCAGTGTTCAAAGGTTGGAACTGTATACCTACTACTGCCAGGTAGCATACTTTCTCTTACGTCCTAGAGGATGCTGGGGTCCACACGAGTACCATGGGATATAGACGGGTCCACCAGGAGCCATTGGCACTTTAAGAGTTTGAGAGTGTTGGCTGGCTCCTACCTCTATGCCCCTCCTACCAGACTCAGTTTAGAAAATGTGCCCGGAGGAGCCGGTCACAGCTAGGGGGGAAAAAAAAAAGTTATTTTAGAGTTTTTTTTTCTCATTTTACAGGGAGGCTGCTGGCCTGGAGGTGGGGACGAGACCCAGAAATTTCAGTCACGTCTGGGTGTCATCCGGCCAGGATCCCTGGGTACTAGATATTGTGTCCCAGGGGTACTGGCTGAAATTTCAAGGATTCCCTCCTCACCAGTTCTTCAAATCAGGCTTGCCAGCTTTGCCGGCAGACAGGGCTACCCTACAGGGAGCCATCCAGAAGCTGGTGGAGGCACAGGTTATCGTACCAGTTTCTTCCCAGATGCAAAACAAAGGTTACTATTCAAACCTTTTCGTGGTACTGAAACAGGATGGTTTGGTCAGGCCCATTAAGGGCAGTGATATCAGGTCTGGAGGAGGGGGAATTCCTGGTATCCCTGGATATCAAGGATGCATACCTCCACATTCCGATTTGGCTGCCGCATCAAGCTTATCCCCGATTCGCACTGTTGGCGAGGCCCTACCATTTGGCCTCTCCACAGCACCGAGGGTATTCACGAAGGTGATGGCGGAAATGATGGTTCTCCTCCGCAGACAGGGGGTGAACATAATTCCATATCTGGACGATATGCTGATAAAGGCATCGTCCAAGGAGAAGCTGTTACGGTCCATAGCTCTCATGACACAGCTTTTCCGGGAACATGGTTGGATCCTGAATCTTCCAAAATCACATTTGGAACCAACCAGGAGGTTGTACTTTCTGGGAATGATCCTCGACACGGAAGTGCAGAGGGTGTTTCTTCCAGAGGAAAAAGTGTTGGGGATACAAACAATGGTCCGGGATCTCCTGAAGCCAGCCCGGGTGTCGGTTCATCAGTGAATTCGCCTTCTGGGGAAGATGGTGGCCTCTTACGAGGCTCTGCAGTACAGGAGGTTTCACGCTCAGTCCTTCCAACTGGATCTCCTGGACAAGTGGTTGGGATCCCATCTACACATGCACCAGAGAGTACGTCTGTCGCCAAAGGCCAGGATTTCACTCCTCTGGTGGCTGCAATTACCTCACCTTCTGGAGGCCTGCAGGTTTGGGATTCAGAACTGGATCCTTCTAACCACGGATGCAAGTCTCCCGGGCTGGGGCGCAGTCACTCAAGGGGAAACCTTCCAAGGAAGGTGGTCACGTCTGGAAGCCGGCCTGCCGATAAACATTCTGGAACCAAGAGCAGTCTACAACGGTCTTCTCCAAGCGGCCCATCTTCTGAGAAATCGGGCCATTCAGGTACAGGTCTGACAACGTAACGACAGTGGCTTACATAAACAGACAAGGCGGAACAAAAAGAGCAGAGCTATAATGTTAGAGGTAACAAGAATCATCCTCTGGGCAGAAAAAAATGCTGTCAGCAATCTTCATTCTGGTGTCACGATCCGGGTTAATGGACGCCATTATCTACCTTCCAGGTGTCTCCTGAGGCTGGCTCAGCGTTCCAGGGCCGGGTCTCAATCGTGCTGCTGACATCCTTACTTCACATCTCCTCTCCGTCAATTCCACAGGCGCTATCACACTGAACTCATGTAGTTAGAATGGCGTTTCCAGCCCTCCGCGGCCTCCGTCGCCATTTCTGCACTTCCAGTACTCAATGGGCCTGTGTGGCGTCTCCTGCCCGCTGCGGCCTCTGCCGCCATCTCCATGATTCAAATGCGCAAACAAGTCTGCATGGCGTCTCCTGCCCGCTGCGGCCTCTGCTGCCATCTCTGTGAAACAAGTGTGCTAGTTGGCGCTCATTGCCCTCCGCCGCCATTACTGTAATTCCTCACATGGTTCAGCAAGCTAAATTTCCCTCCAAATGAGAGTATGGGCGCAGCCATGTTGGTTTCAGTCACATGACACTAACTCCACCAATCCGTTGCACCGCTGGACTCTGCCTGATTGACCAACCAATCCCTGCAGTGCTACAGGTATAAAGGTCCTGTTCCTGAACCAGGAAGTTGTCAGTGCTTTGGTAGTCAACCCAGTGTTACCAGTCTCCTTGCTTGAGGTGGTTTGCTATTTCAGGTATTCCAGCTCCTGCTTCCAACTCCACTAGAGACCCGCACCAGTTTAACATCAAGCGGTGCAGCCTGACTCCGCAGTGTCCTTACATTGCCCTCTGCATTTGGCAGTGCCCAAACACTGGCTTCCAGCAGCTAGCTTCCAGCTGTGTTCTGTCTTCAGACCTCATCGGTGCTCCGCAATCGAATACCAACAATCATCGGTGCTCCGCCATCAAATACCAGCAATCAGTGCTTCGCCATCGAATACCAGCAATCATCGGTGCTCCATCATCGAACACCAGCAATCATCGGTGCTCTGTCACAGTCTTCTCAATTCCAACGATCTCTAGCATCAATAGTGCATCAAGCTGTTCTCCAGCTACATTGGATCATCAAACACTCCGTAGACTCATCATTCAGTCCGGTTCCGTCTGGCCTACCCAGCAACTAACTCACCTTTCAGACAATACAACCAGCTTCCAGAGAACCACCTGATGGTCAGTTCCTGTACTCATTGCACCACTCAGCACCTGGGTGTCAGTTAAGGACAGTCCATCTACTAAGTCTACCTAGACGGATACCTATTATTACCATACCCAGTACCATCTGCATCTCTGTTGTATTTACAGGAACTGTGTATTGCATATCCTTTTACCATATCTGATGTTGCTGCTGATGTACCACCTGAACAGTGCTTGAATAAAACTTTTAACTTTACTCCTGTTGTCGTGGTCACGCCTTCGGGCTGGGATACTGCATGTCTAAGAGTCCCATACTACCGCCCAGGTTTAACTATACCTCTGCCCCTGCAACGGAAGCTTCCTCCAGCCAGCTCCAGCCCTCAGTTGTGACATCTGGGAGTAGACAACTGGGAAGCGGACTTCCTCAGCAGACACGATCTCCACCCAGGGCAGTGGGGTCTCCATCCGGAGGTGTTCAAGGAGGTAACAAATCATTGGGGCATACCCCAGATTGACATGATGGCCTCTTGTCTCAACAAGAAGCTTCGGCGGTATTGTTCCAGGTCGACGGACCCGAAAGCAGTGGCAGTGGATGCCCTAGTGACTCCGTGGGTGTTCCAGTCGGTGCACGTTTCCTCCACTTCCACTCATTCCAAGAGTTCTCAAACTCATAAAGGAGAACAAGAGTTCAGGCAATCCTCATTGCTCCAGACTGGCCAAGAAGGGCTTGGTACGCGGATCTTCTGAAGTTACGGTTAGAAGAGCCGAGGCCTCTTTCTCTTCGGAAGGACCTGCTGCAGCAGGGGCCGTTCGCCTATCAAGACTTACCACAGCTACGCTTGACGGCATGGAGGTTGAACGCCAGATACTATCTCGGAAGGGCATTCTGAACAAGGTTATTCCTACCCTGATACAGGCTAGGAAAGGAGTAACGTCAAAACATTACCATCGTATTTGGAAAAAATATGTATCTTGGTGTGAGTCCAAGAAGTTTCCTGTGGTGAAGTTTCAACTGGGACGTTTTCTCCTCTTCCTGCAAGCAGGTGTTGATATGGGCCTGAGGTTAGGATCCATAAAGGTCCAGATTTCGGCCCTGTCCATTTTCTTCCTGAAACAGTTTGCTGTCCTCCCTGAGGTTCAGACTTTTTTTGAAGGGAGTTCTGCACATCCAACCTCCTTTCGTGCCCTGAGATCTCAACGTGGTGTTGCAGTTCCTCCAGTCGGACTGGTTTGAACCTCTACAGGAGGTTGAGGTCAAGTTTCTCACGTGGAAGGCTGAGTTGGGGGCTTTGTCATGTAAAAGCCCATACTTGATCTTTCATGAAGATAGAGCTGAGCTTCGGACATGTCAGCAGTTTCTTCCGAAGGTTCAAGGTTGTGTCGGCATTTCATATCAACCAACCTATTGTGGTGCCAGTTGCGACTGACTCCTCAATTTCATCAAAGGCCTTGGATGTTGTAAGGGCTCTTAAGATATATGTGAGGAGGACTCCTCGTCACAGAAAGTCGGACTCTGTTTGTCCTGTATGATCCCAAGAAAATTGGGTGTCCTGCTTCTAAGCAGACAATCTCTCGCTGGATCATATTCACTATCCAGCATGCGTATTCTACGGCAGGCTTGCCGTGTCCTTCGTCTGTTAAGGCCCACTCTACTCATAAGGTGGGTTCTTCCTGGGCAGCTGCCCAGGGTGTCTCGGCATTACAACTCTGCCGAGCAGCTACTTGGTCAGGGTCGAACACGTTCGCAAAGTTCTACAAGTTCGATACTTTGGCCTGTGAGGACCTAAAGTTTGGTCAATTGGTTCTGCAGAAGCCTCCGCGCTCTCCCTCCCATTCTGGGAGCTATGGTACATCCCCATGGTACTAATGTGGACCCCAGCATCCTCTAGGATGTAAGAGAAAATAGGATTTTAATTACCTACCGGTAAATCCTTTTCTCGTAGTCCGTAGAGGATGCTGGACGCCCGCCCAGCGCTTCGTGATCCTGCAGTGGTTATTTAGTTCAGTACGGCTTAATTCTTGGTAAGTATTGTTTTGTTACTTGGTAAGTAATCCTGTTCAGCCATTGCTGATCTTTCAAGCTAGTTAGCTGGGTTTGCCTTGTGTTTGAGCTGGTGTGAATGTCGCCACTATCTGTGTTAAATCCTTCTCTCGAAGATGTCCGTCTCCTCGGGCACAGTTTCTAGACTGAGTCTGGTAGGAGGGGCATAGAGGGTGGAGGCAGCTCACACTCTCAAACTCTTAAAGTGCCAATGGCTCCTGGTGGACCCGTCTATACCCCATGGTACTAATGTGGACCCTAGCATCCTCTATGGACTATGAGAAAAGGATTTACTGGTAGGTTATTAAAATCCTATTTTAGCTCAGCCGTAGGCTCCTACGCTACACCAGTGTGTTGTTTGCCTCCTGCAGCTAACCTGTCTATTACTACTGTCTGCTACAGCTAGCCTCTTACATGCTTTCTTCACCACATGTCATCTGGACTCAAAACTGCTGCTGACTAATCAAAGTCTGCAGCAGTCATTACAGTACACGTCTATAGTGTTTACTAGAGATGTGCAGCGGGCAATTTTCGTGTTTCAGGTCTTGGTTTTGGTCTTGCTCGTGTTTTAGATCTGGATTGGTTTTGCCAAAACCACCCTTTCTGGTTTTGGATCTGGATGATTTCTAAAAAAGCATCTCCTGCATGCCCCTGTCATTTAAAAAAAATTCTGCACCACCAAATGAATTGTATGTGCAAAACATGGGACGTGCTGGAATTTGCCCAGATGTAATAAATGCACAATATTGGTGGACTTATACAGCAGTACCCCTAAACTTATATGGCTGCACCACTGGACTGGACTTATACGGCAGTACCCCTGAACTTATACGGAAGCAGCACTGGACTTATGGCAGCACAGGACACCACCACTGGACTGATGCAGCACAACACAGCACTGGAATGACACATAAGAGCAGGTCGCCACACCACTTTCCCGCACAGACACTGAGGAGACACGTCCTCTCGCTACACTCTCCAGGACTGGAGTGAAAATGGCGGCAACGCCCGTTTCTTTATATGGAATCCAAAACCTGCGAGAATCCGACAGCGGGATGATGACGTTTTGCCTCGTTCTGGTTTCCAAGTCTGGCGGTAAGTCCCAAGCCGGACTCTGATCCGGGCTCGGGACGTGATGTTTAGTAGGGTTCGGTTCTCAGAGAACCAAACCCGTTCATCTCTAGTATGTACCAAAACCTGTTATACTGTGTTTACAAACACTAACAATCCAAGTCAACAGTTTGTGCCAGTCTTGCCACTGGTCCTAGTTCTGTGCCCACAGCAAAGAATCTGACATGCACTTACTACAATTGATACCGGGCAAATAACGCAGGGTAACAATTGTGATAACCGTACAATAGCATTGCTTATTCTGGCAACTGCAAATCTACATAGAGACCACCTACTACTACTACTTCACCCAGATCCTATTAATTTAAATGGCACAATGTGCAAAGATATATCTCTATAGGCTGCAGTTATTGGGAATAATGCAACATAGCTGACCCTGGCGTCTGTAGATAAAGGACCCACAAATCTAGCATCATCATTGCTCTAACAGTGTCATTTAATTGTGAATTTTGCGTGCTTCAGAGATATTCGATAGTCTCCACACTTAGGGGGGTATTTATCAATGCATGGAGAGAGATAAACCACTAACCAATCAACGTGTAACTTATTTTACAGACTACTGAAGCGATTGGTTAGTGCTTTATCTCGCTTTGTGCTTTGATATATACCCCCTTAATAATTAACAATAAAATCGACTAGTTGACTATAGTGGATGACACTAGGTGGCGCTACTACAAGCATCAGAATCTTAACCTAATTGGCTCAATAGCATAAGAAACACAAACACATTGTATCAAGTTATCTCCTAATAAAAAATTGTAGCAGATGGCCAGCTTAATGCTGGGTACACATTAGACAATGTGTACCCATCACGACATCGTGGGCGACGGGACCCGGCAGATGAGTCAACATCGGCAAGTGCATGCACACTTGCTGATGCCAGCAGCAATGGAGCAACGGCGGGGGCCATGCTAGCGGTATCAGTAGATTGAGCTGCATGCAGGTCCGACGGGCAATGCGGCTGATGACACGCGGTAGCGCGCATCTTAAGCGACATAGAGGGTATACACTGGACAATTTAAAAAATGTGTCGTTTATAAAAAATAAAATAAAAATAAAGTCTAGTGTGTACCCAGCACAAGAATGTAAATTGTAAAGACAAATTGTTTTGTCTTAACTCAATCTTGTGTAATAACCAAACAATACTAGTTAATGAGATTCTAATGAGGAATTAGTTACATAGTAGCATATTTATCAAAGTGTGGAGAGAGATAAAGTACTAATCAATCAGCTGCTGGCTTTTTTTAAACACAGCCTGTAAAATGACATGATTTGATTGGTTGGTACTTTATCTCTCTCCAAGTTTTGATAAAGCTGCCCTTTAGTGTCCATGCACTGTATCTGTATGACACAACCATAGGCAGCAGATTTTACTAGACAAAACAGTCTTGCTGCTGTATAGGTAGTGGAATAATACTTTAATCATTGTATTTAAATAAACAAAACCTACTGCTGTGTCTACTAGGACAAACTAAACACCTATTGTGCAATGTGTTATACTACTGGCATAGAGCTAGTGAGAGGCACTACTGTATATCAGTGATCAATTGCATTAGAAAATGAAGTGAATAATCGAATTTTCATAAGGTATTTTTCTTTACAATAAACAAGATTTAAAAAAAAGACAACAAAAAAAACAAAACCACACCTCATTCTGAATTTTATTGACAGTAATGCCATTGCTGGTATCATTATATTGATGGAACGCATTCTGCATTGGTCTTAGCTCATGGTCCAGCTAGAAGAGAGAAGTGATAAACAACATAGTAAGAAAACAGAATATGCAATATTGATAAAGCCAAACTATAAGACCTGATAAATATCTGAAAAGAAGAACGTTCCAACATGCACATTGTATAAAGAACGCATAACACACACAAAAAAAAAAAGCAGACAATCAATTGGTAGACATGGCAACGGTTTATTGATTTAATCACAGACATCATGGGTGGTTAATCAATGACCAAGAGACCTAAACCAGGGGTGGCCAACCAGTCAGAGATAAAACTGAAGGTATTGTACGACAAAGAGCAACAGCCAAGTCAGCTTGTGTATTATATAGTAGAGTTTGCCTGCGGCTTCGCTTGCATAGATGTCTGTTATTGCTCAGAGGAACTAATTTTGCAAAGAGAGTACTGCCATCTAATTTTGTGATGTATATTTTATACTGTACACACTCATCACAAAATTTCTTTGTGAACAATGGCCCTCATTCCGAGTTGTTCGCTCGCAAGCTGCTTTTAGCAGCTTTGCACACGCTAAGCCGCCGCCTACTGGGAGTGAATCTTAGCTTATCAAAATTACGAACTAAAGATTCTCAATATTGCGAAAAGACTTCTCTGTGCAGTTTCTGAGTAGCTCGAGACTTACTCTTCCAGTGCGATCAGTTCAGTGCTGGTCATTCCTGGTTTGACGTCACAAACACACCCAGCGTTCGCCCAGACACTCCTCTGTTTCTCCAGCCACTCCCGCGTTTTTCCCAGAAACGGTAGCGTTTTTTCAAACACTCCCATAAAACGGCCTGTTTCCGCCCAGAAACACCCACTTCCTGTCGATCACCAGAACGAAGAAAAAACCTTGTAATGCCGTGAGTAAAATACCTAACTACATAGCAAATATACTTGGCGCAGTCGCAGTGCAAACATTGCGCATGCGCAGTTAGCGGAAAATCACTGCAATGCGAAGAAAATTACCGAGCGAACAACTCGGAATGACCACCAATATTTGCAGTTTTTCCTTCAGGGATTAACACAAAAAGATGCTTGGCGATACTAACTCATGAGCAAGACATGTAAAGCTGCCCATGGGAGAAGCAGCTGGTCCTGAGATCTATGCCTGAAGCCCTGCGACTTGTTGATAGTCAAAGTGTAAGCAGACACTTATAGGAAACGGCAGGCTCTTGAACTGAAAAGGGAAAATTGTTGGGGATAAGGGGTATACATGGTATTAACAGAGTGTCATCTATTGGATTGATATGTCACTGTCCCTGCGGTCACTCTCCCTGTCCCTGAATTGTGCATCATACTGTGTGGCATAATGTGAATTGTGGATCCTACCGTGTGGCATAATGTCAACTGTGCATCCTACCGTGTGGCATAATGTGAACTGTGCATCCTACCGTGTGGCATAATGTGAACTGTGCATCCTACCGTGTGGCATAATGTGAACTGTGCATCCTACCGTGTGGCATAATGTGAACTGTGCATCCTACCGTGTGGCATAATGTGAACTGTGCATCCTACCGTGTGGCATAATGTGAACTGTGCATCCTACCGTGAGGCATAATGTGAACTGTGCATCCTACCGTGTGGCATAATGTGAACTGTGCATCCTACCGTGTGGCATAATGTGAACTGTGCATCCCTCCGTGTGGCATAATGTGAACTGTGCATCCCTCCGTGTGGCATAATGTGAACTGTGCATCCCTCCGTGTGGCATAATGTGAACTGTGCATCCTACCGTGTGGCATAATGTGAATTGTGGATCATACCGTGTTGCGCAATGTGAATTGTGGATCATACCATGTTGCATAATGTGAATTGTGGATCATACCATGTGGCATATGTGAATTTTGGCTCATTCTGTGTGGCATAATGTGTAAGTGGCACCAGTACTTGATAGTATAATGGGCCCTACTATTGTGGTGCATAATGTGTATAAGGGGTATATGGTGTGATACACTACACTTAGACATGCCCCCTTTTGAGTGGACACCCCCCCTTTTCCAGAGCATGTGCACCTATGGCGTGCACATAATTGCAACCTTCACTTTTCCATACCCCACTTCAAAATTTCCACTTCGACCACTTTGAGTTCAGGGTGGTTGGTGTGATGCTGTTTCCAGTCTGCGGACTGGGAGAAAGTTTGTAAGCGCCACTGGAGAGATCAATTCATGTTATGATACATGCAGTAATTTAACTGCTGATTAACGGTACGCATGTATTTCTTCAGTGCCTGACTATGGGGTGACTCAAAGCTGATCGCAGATGTGCTAAAAATAGCATATCTATGATCACAATCTCTGACATGCGGAGGGACGCTCAGCACAGGGCTACTCCCCCCGCAGAGTTGTGAAAGCATCGCATGGCGGCGATGCTCGCACCTGGCGAGTAGCTCCCTACCTACACAGCCTTGCTGCGGTGGCAGGCGGCTACCCGCCATGCTTTGGGTTGCAGCAGCTGTGTGTGATGTCACCCAGCTGCCTCGGCCCGCCCCAGCAACGGTCTGGACATGCCTGCATTGTCCATACCGCGCCCCCCCAACGCAGTTCAAACGCTGCCAGCACACCCCTCCCGCCATGCCTCTTCCTGTCAATCAGGCAGAGGTAATCGCACCAGTGAGATACAGTACTTTCGCTGCGCGTGTTCACAAGACAATGGGCTTTAGGCTGCGTTCGCTGCCGTTGCAGCGATCAGCTCTGAATTAGGCCACATGTTTGCTGTTGCTCTATTAATGCACTATTTAGTGGCCCCTGCTTCTATTAATTTTTTTCATAAGTGTATGCCCTCTTTGGATACAGGTCTCTGGGAAGGATGACAGCTGTTAAACATGGTGTGCATAGTCTGTGACGTGCAGTGGATTCAATGGCTGGGGAAGCACTGTTTAACAACCCCCACCCATATATTTAAACAAAAAAAATGACCTAGTGCTCCCCTTATTTAATGATAACCAACATCAGACAGCAAGAGGTATAATGCCATAGCAGAAGCAGCATTACCCACCCCCAAACTGGTCAGCCTAGGGCTGGAATTCCTCAGAAAGTGGGGAAAAATGTGGGATTCCCCCTCCCGAGCAACAACCAGCACTAGACTGATAGTCCAGTGCTATGCCCCGCACCCATGGTGGCGGTGGTGCAGGGTTCATGGTAGGACAATATGGGGGTGGCAGCCTTGTGTTCTTTTGCATGGCTGCCGCCTCCCTAGGGTTCTGTTATCTTCTATCGTCAGAAGCTCTTCCCTACTTCCTCCCCGGCAATGGACTACTAATCTTACTACGTTTATCTCTAAAATGCATTCAGCCTCTCAAAAACAAGGTTTGGCAGCTCCCTCTGCTAACCTCTCCTAATCTGAAGAAGATATAGAGGTGTCAGGCATTACACTGAAATATAGCATCGCTTCTATCCTAACCGAGATGAAGTCCCTCAAAAACGCATTTCCTCGGAAATACAAAAGGCGGTCTCAGGGCTTCAAAAAGAATTTACAGAACTGGGATCTCGCACTCACAAGGTTGAACAAAAATTGGATGAGGTTATCCAGTACCAACAAGACTTGAGACAGTCTGTTTTGGATATGCAGGCTGACATTTACATCCTCTAAGATCAACAAGAAGACCTGGAGAACAGGTCAAGGAGGAAAAAGGTACGCATTAAAAATCTGCCTGAATCTGTGGAACCAACGCATCCTGAGAACTGCTTTACACGTTTCTTCAAACACTTGCTTCCCGATTCACCACTCAAATTGCTCACCTTGACAGGGTGCATCGAGCCCTGTGCTCAAAGCCCTCTGCTTCTGCTCCCCCTCGTGATGTGGTATTAAGATGTCACTACTTCAAAACGAAGGAGCGGATCTTGGCCCTTTCTCAAGACAAGGATAAATGCTCCTTTGAGCCTTTTCAGTTGGAAGTTTTTCAAGATCTCGACCCTATAGCCTTCAAGAGCCGTTCGGAACTCAGAGGTTGCACCCAAGTTCTCAGAGATAACGTCAGGTACAGATGAAGGTTCCCATTCTCCATAATCGGCAGCTGGGAGGGTCGACAACTGGTGTCCAGATCTCAAGAGGAGGCACTCTGCCTGCTGTCAAAAACTGCCCTACCCCATCCGGTGGTTTCAAACACCTCAAGTTCTTCGAATACCAAGAGAGGCCCGGCATCTCTCCCCTTTCCATAAAGAGCTCCCCGCCGCATGTGGTGAACTCTTCATCCCCTCAGGTTCCTCCTTGAACTGCTTATCTTAGGCGGTATTTACTTACTATTGCCTCCCATCTATCTCTGCTTTAAAAGCGTTCATAGTGGTTTAATGTGGTTTACGGTTATTGGTTGTAAAGTGCAGTGTTAGGGTATGTATTATACTTCTTCCCCTTAATGGGACAGTATTTTTGATTGTTATATTTGTTCAGTTCCCCTTTGAGTATGGCCCACGTGGATCCAGCTAAGCCATGTCGAGGTCAGTCCCTCGCCCCCCTGGGGTCATTAGGGCTTGGAGTCCATGTTTATTTTGTCTTTCTTCTTTTCCCTGCTACTCTTTTTCTGCTATTTTTCCGCTTTATTTCTGTGCTGCCTTTCTCTTCTTCTCCTCATCCTATCTCCTGTCCTTTTTACAAGGGTGCTCCGAGCCAAGTACTAGAAAATGTTTTCAGTAGTAGGCTTTTTATATTGTTTTTTCCACACCTCCAAATGCCGGTGAAGTGGATTACATACAATGTTAAAGGTCTTAATAGTCCGCGCAGAAGCAAACTAAGCTTTATATGTTCTCCAACAGGGGAAGGGGGATATAATGTTTCTTCGAGAAACCCACTTCAAGGGTAGCTTTTATCCTAGCTCTCATCTAAAAAAAATTCCCCACAGTTATCCACGCCTGCAATACCTCTCACAAAAAAAAAAAAAAGAAGGAGGTGTAGCGATCCTGATGTCTTCACATTTAAGTTTAGAGATGGAGTTCACTGTAAGGGATAGGTGGGGCAGATTCCTTATTGTTACCGGCTCCTTGAAATGGGTCCCTGTGACCTTAGTCAACATCTATGCCCCCAATACTAACCAGGCCTCCTTCTTTACTATGCTGGATGCTAAAATCACTCAACATCGTAAAGGAGCTGTGATCATGGCTGGGGACTTTAACACCATTCTTCATCCCACATTTGATCAATCCCACCCCCTCCCTACCTCTTTGGCCCCTCCAGTAACCGCAACACCAGAGGCCTTCACTCATTACTGAAAAGCCATTTACTCTTGGAGCATTTACAACACTCTAGCCAAAGACTACACTTTCTTTCCACACGTCCACCAGGTATACATGAGAATAGACATGATTTTCTTGGATCAAGACCTCTCTAAATCTATAGATGTTACTATTCATACTATCACTTGGTCCGACCATGCCCCGGTGTCCCTGCTTTTATCTATTATTGATCCCCTCTCCACCCCACCCCCCTTCCTGGTGTCTAAATGACTGTGTTACAATCCAAGGATACATGTACTCTTGTCTCCCAGTTGTTGGAGTGCTTTTCTATTAACACGTCTCCAGAGGTGGGTGACTCGACATTATGGGAGGCCCATAAAGCTGTAATTCGTGGCCACCTGATCCAAATTACTTCCAGACTACGGAAAAAACGTACTCAGGCAATTAATACACTGACTGAGCAGGTTCACCACCTTGAGGCAACTCAAATCCTCATTGTCACCAGATGATCTTGATAGGCTTATCAAGGCTTGGGGGAGGGGAGGGGGGAAACTTAATGTTCTATTATTGCACAAAACGGAGTATAGTCTCAGACGTCTCAACCAATCATACTATGAGAAGGGTGACAAGGCAGATAAACTTTTGGCATGGAAATTGAGGGCCAAATTATCCTCCAAAAATATCCTATCGATCAAAAATAATCAGGGGGTCTTGATCCATGAACCCGAAAAAATTAAAGGAATTTGAATCCTTCTATCACTCACTCTAACGCAGGCTCTCCGCCTGCTTCCCCTTCCCTGCTTAGAGATATTGACTCCTTCCTCTCCAAATGCCATTTCCCTAAACTTGACCACTCTACAGTCACTAAATTGGGTGCAGATATCACCATAGAGGAATTAGAAAATGTACTGGAAACGCAAAAACCTGGTATGGCTCCTGGCCCTGATGGCCTCTCTCTTGGGTAGTACAAGAAATTTCATTCTATTTTGTTTCCCCACTTATGTAGATTTTTTAATAGTTTCCTTAAAAGGTGTCCCTCCCTCTTCTCGTATCCTGGAAGCACGTATTATCTTAATCCCCAAGGAGGGCAAGGACCCCAACCTCTGTTCAAACTTCAGACCAATTTCCCTTCTGAATAAATGATAACAAACTATTTTCTAAGGTTTTGGCTGTGAGGTTGAACAGGGTCTTCTCCAGTTTAATCCACGCCAATTAGGTGGGCTTCATCCCAGGCCGACAGGCGAGAGACAACACATTAATGCGTACCATTAATGTGGTTCATACCATAAACAAAGGTAAACTGCCTTCTGTCCTTCTCTCCTTAGATGCCAAGAAGGCGTTTGACAGAATTCTCTGGCCTTTTAGGTTTGCTACTTTACGCCGTTTTGGCCTGGGAGGAAGCCTACTATCTGGAATCCAGGCGCTGTATTCTAATCCTTCGGCCAGGGTGCGAGTGGACGGTAGAGACTCAGACTATTTTACTATACAAAACAGTACCAGACAGGGTTGCCCTTTATCCCCTTTAATCATCACTATGACCATTAGGCCTTTAGCTCAATTGATCCATTTGGACCTAGACATTAAGGGGATACAGGTTGAGGAGGTGGACTACAAATTATCTCTATTTGTGGACGACATCCTCCTAACTCTTTCCTCTCCCCTTACCTGCATTCCTAATCTCTTCTGTGTCCTTTCTTCATATTCATCCCTTTCTGGTTATAAAATTAACTACACTAAGTCGGAGACTTTGCAGTTGCACTTATCACCTACTGCCAAATCTATACTAGCCAGTAATTTTAAATTTTGCATGGCGCCAAAAGAAAATCCACTACCTGGGTGTTTTCATCACAGAGTCATATAAATCCCAATATAATGAAAATGTCCCCAACTTATTTTCCTCAGTAGTTTCAGACCTTAGGATTTGACGATAGCAAATAATTTCTTGGTTTGGAGAAAGAAAGAAAGAAAGAAAGAAAGAAAGAAAGAAAGAAAGAAAGAAAGAAAGAAAGAAAGAAAGAAAGAAAGAAAGAAAGAAAGAAAGAAAGAAAGAAAGAAAGAAAGAAAGAAAGAAAGAAAGAAAGAAAGAAAGAAAGAAAGAAAGAAAGAAAGAAAGAAAGAAAGAAAGAAAGAAAGAAAGAAAGAAAGGACATTTATTTGGATGGATAAATATCCTAGACTAAAAACCTTGATTTTAGCCAGAAGCCCGCTCAGAGGCAGCAGAGGTTTGCCCAACCTGCAGAAGTACTATTTGGCTACCCATTTGGGCCCTCATTTGGTTTGCTTTTCCCTCAATCTTCCTTAGGTACAAGTAGAGCTGGCTGACTCTAATCTCTCCTCACTTATTCCCATCCTATTACCCTCCACATGGATCGCCACATTTCTAACCCAGTTACGGCTCTCACTCGTTCCATTTGTCTCCAAAGTGCATGCCATTTTGGTCTTACTACCTTTATGTTGCCCCTAACACCTCTTTGGGACAACCCAGTCTTTCCTTCTGGATCCTTTCCAGCACGGTCACATTCTTGGTACCAGATTCCTACTCGTTCTAGATTTGTCATAGATCTTATTGAGGGTAATACCTGGTCCTCACTTGAAACCATCTCTCAGAAATGTCATATTACCCACCCTAGACTCTTTGAATATTTTCAACTAAGATCCTTCCTAAGCTCACTGCCTAAAGCTGCTGTTTTTACTAAGTTGACTCGATTTGAGAGGATTTGCTATCACTCTCCTCTCCGCAAGGGCATTATCTCCATCTTATACTCAATGCTATATCTAGTGGGCACTGACCCCATCCTCCCCCATGAAAGTCGCTGGGAGAGAGACCTTGGCCCTCCACCAGATAAGTGTGGCAGACCATTAGAAATAATGTAGCTCATGCCTCCACTTCTTCCCTTGTCAAAAGAAAATTCATATAAAATCTATATGAGATGGTACCCAGTCCCCTCCAGGCTCAATAAAATCTATCCAATGTCCTCGCCATTCTGCTGGCGCAACGGTGGTTCTAGGGAAGATTTTTGCCACATATGGTGGAACTGCCCCAAGATCAGACCTTTCTGGACTGGGATTGAGTCTCTTTTAAAGCGAGATATTCCACTTTCCAGTCACCCTTAACCCATGGTCAGCATTGTTGGGGTATCCAATAGAGGGTCTTAACCTCCCCTCAAATAAATTGGCTCTTCATATTCTACATGCTGCTAGGGGCGCCCTGGCCTGTAGCTGGAAACAACCTTCTTGCCCTCCCATGCACATGGTACTATCTAAGATATGGTTTATTATTTCTATGGAAAGAATTACAGATGACTTACATGATACAGTTTATAAATCTGATAAGATTTGGTCCCCGTGGTTTGCCCACTTTGCCGTCCAACCTCCTGGGACATGAGGGGTTTAGTATAGACAGACCAAGACTTATTTCTGTAATAGCAGACTTTTTCACAGGCCCAACTTTGTTTCAGGTATGTTTTGGCTCGGTGGTCTTTCGTTTTCTCTCTCTTCCGTCTGCTTTTCTTTTTCTTCATTTTTGTTTCCACTCCCCTCCTCTTATTTCTCCTCTCCTTCCTTCTTGTGCCATATTGCTCTTTATTTTGCAATGTTTTTATTATATGCTAAAATGGCATTGCTTCTTTTGATGTTCAGGTTGTGTGTTTTATTTTGCTATTCGATTTTTAGGTGCTATTTTACATATTCTGTATGGTCTTGCATGAAGCTTTGCAAGAAAATCTACTTTAAAAAAGAAAAAAAAAAAGAGAAGAAAAGACAAAACAACACTACCACTTTGTCTTTAAAAAGGGAGCTCTTCACAGCTGCTCTGGTTGATTAATCACATGCTTTCAGCTGCCCCAGACTGTGGGGAAGAACTCCACTGAAGTTAATCAAGCAGGTAAGACACATTTCTTATCCTCCAAAAGGTTTGGTTTTCCTGGGCTTAACAGATAAACACCCCTGGTTCCTTTGTAGCACTGTGCCCCTATTGCCACATATCCCTACCCTTAGTGTCAACAAGTCAGGCGATGCAGACCTCGCAAGAAGCACAAATTTCCAGGACAGGGCATCTGCATTATTATCCCTGGTCTATGCTCCACTGTAAACCGAAAAGTTTGTAGTGCCAGGACCTCTTGGTTTCTCTGCATCCATTGTAATGGAGCATGGTCTGTGATTGAGACTTCTCTCCCCAGCAAATAGTACCAAAATGCCTCTATAGCCCACTTTATAGCCAGGAACTCCTTCTCTGCTGTAGCACATTTTTGTTCCCTTGGCAACAACTTCCTGCTCAAGTACAATACATGATGTATCACTTTCCTGGGACAGGACTGCACCTAAGCCAGAGTCTGTCTGGAGGAATAATCTGCGGGCAAAATCGGATGTATGTAGTGCCTAAGAGATACAAAGTGCCAGACGTAGATAAGCCCATGCTGTTTCAGCAAGACTGGTTCACTCCAGCCGATTAGGACAGCGTACAAGTCTGTTAATGGAGCTGTTCTAGTCGCAAAGTGACTGATAAACCTCCTATAGTAACCTATCAAGCCCAGAAAGGTTCTCAACTGTGACTTGTTCTTAGGCTTCAACCAATTTTTGACTGCCTTAACCTTTCCTTTCTGAGGATTCACCTGACCTTGTTCAACTACATAACTCAAATGCTTATCTTCACTTAGGACTACTGCATATTTCTCATGTTTAGCCGTGAAACCTGTGAATCCCAATGAGGCCAGTACTGCCGCAACCTTAAGAAGATGAACTTCCCAGTCTTGTGAGTGTATAACTAGCTCACCTGATAAGCTGCCGCATAGGCCGAATGGTGTTTCAGTACCTTGTTCATCACCCTTTGGTAAATGGCCAGCACTTCATGCCAAGATCATCTCTCCATTGTGAAATAAAGAGTGGTTAAATATTTACTGCCAGACAAAACTTTCCACCAGTGCGTCCATATGTGGCATCGGATAGGCACACGGGGACACGCTGTTTAACTTCCTAAAATTCATTGCAGAACTGTAAGCCTCCATTGGTGTTTATAACCAGCACAATCGGACTACACAACTCACTGGAAAACTCCTCAATTACTCCCAGCAGAACCATGCTCTCCACCTCCCTTCTTGCTGCGTTTTGCCTAACCTGAGCGATCTGGTAGGGCATTTCACTACTATCCCATCATTTAAATGCTACAATATGCAACTGTTGCACCCACGCTGGACTGTATCTTTTTTGTAACAACCCTGATCCATGGTTAGAGGCCTATACGTAAATAGCTTTGTTTTTATTCTTCTGTTCTCTGGCCCAAATATTTTCTATTCTTATCCAATACCCACTTTAAATCCCCCTTTTGAGAATATATATATTGTTTATATATATTGTGTGTATGTATATATATATATATATATATATATATATATATATATTATATAAACCAGAGCAAGGACTGGCACTCCTATATTCCATCCGGTATGTAGTGCCTAGGTGCCAGTAAACAATAAGACAGTCCAAAAGAAAGATACGGCACTCCAGGACCAATATAACATGCCTTCAGGCAGCAGAAAACAAAGCTGACGGCGCAACACAACTATGCTGCGCCGTCAGCTTTGTTTTCTGCTGCCTGAAGGCATGTTATATTAGTCCTGGAGTGCCGTATCTTTCATTTGGACTATATATATATATATATATATATATATATATATATATATATATATATATATATATATATATATATATATTTTATATATTAGTCAATTGTAAAGGAGGGCACTCACCAGTTTTTTGTCAAATAATAGCTGTAGTTTTAATATTGAATCATCAAGTCGACGTTTCGATCACATCCCAGTGATCTTTGTCAAGACACCAAACAATATTCCAGGCAACAGGACACCACAAGTAGCATGTCCAACCAATTCACATACAGAGCTATTTATGCCCCTGCTAATTGAGCACACCCAGGACACGCCCACCGTCACTCAAGATGTGGAGCAGACTACAAATGTGTAGTCTAACATGTCAGAAAGTGAAAAATGCTGCGCACAGCATGGGTCGTTGTCATGTCAACCCGGCAGCCGAGGTTAGTGATGTCATCCACTGGGGACAGCAGAAGCATTCGGGAAGTCCACGGATCTGACAACGCAGGTGACATGCCTTCTCACTGGCTGGCTACTCACTTTTGAAGTTTAGATTTGTTAACTTTCTTTTGTACACACACCTTGACAAAGGGGCTATGGGCCCCAAAACGTTGGAAACATTGATGTGATTTTTAATACACTATTTACTTCAAAACTCCCGTGAGTGCCGCTGTTTCGTCATTCAACTGTATTCCATTACCGCGAGGGTACCAGGACTAAACATCTGTGTATTACGAGTGCCGGACATTCAAACGATATAATATATATATATATTATATATATATATATATATATATTTATTGTGTGTGTGTGTGTGTGTGTGTGTGTGTGTGTCTTTATGCATATTATGCTTACCATGTCATCCCTTTAAGCTGGGACACACATGGATTATGCAGGTTCTCTAGCTGTTTAAAACCAGGTGAAATGCAGGCTTGAAGTAATCCATCCACAGAACCTGTGCAATTCATTAGTGTCCCGGTTTAAAGGGATAATATGGTAAGCCTATGCATATATGTTTTTTAATCTGTATAAATATAATATATTACTTTGTAATAGTAGTAGTTTAAGTTACAAAGTAAATTTATGTTTATTCACAGTTTATTGACAAATGTGCAGACCTGTTGGTTGCCTTGAGAGGGGGACATTTTTAGAAATGTATCCCCTCATGCCTACTGTAGGGGATAGGAGCTGCAAAGGGAAAGAACATTAAAAAAAAAAAAAAAAAAAAAAAAAAAAAAAAAGCAACCCCGGGAGGGGGACTCTTGAAGGTGGACATTTGAATTGACTGGAAGGAGTGGGCAGAGAGAAACCTTGGAAGGAGTGGGCAGAGAGAAACCTGTCTGCTGGAGGTTCCCTGAAACAAGCGCTTCCCAACCCAGAAAAAAAAAAAGAAGTAGGGATGAGGGGCAGAGGCTATTCACCCCTCTTCCGAGCTGCAGGCAGTAGGGGGACGAGATCTCAGGCATGTCCCACTGATCAGAGCACCTATCTAGCAGCAGCTCGGACTATTGCAGAGGGAAGCAACGGAGGGAGTGAAGGATAAAAGTGAGCCTTTGGCATGCACGGATACAGGGGAGGGGGGAGTGGGTGGAGCACACAGCCACAGCCATATGGGAATGGTTTCCAGTGCCACCTGGTAGTCAAACACCGACATAGGTAGCAACTATCCCGATATTAGGTTCCTCAATGCACCAATGGAGGGGGGGGGGAATCACTTTTGTTGATTTTAATATATTCCGCAGTTTAAGGTAGCACCCCTGACGATATAATTGGGAATGCAATGGTGTCCACTACTTATAATCAAATAGGGAAGAACAACAGAATTCGCTACTGGCAAAATCACATAATAGTATTTCTTTGCAGAATAACACTAGTTCTAGATAGCATAATAACCAACTGAGTAAATAGAGCAAGTGATCTCCCCTAGCTGACTTGTAAACACAAAGCAAGCCAACTCTGCTACACATCAATAAACGGTTGGCATTCTATTTTGTAGCACTGGTGCAGTATATTACTCCAGATTCAAAGATTTTTATTTTATTTTATAAGATTGTTGTACTTACCCTGTTTATATACACATATGCCAATACCACTCCGGTGCTCAATAAGCAAAGTAAGACCACAATGATGTACATGAACTAAAAGAAAAATATATATATATAAAGAATACATTTAAAAAAAAATTATATTATTTACCAATATTATATCATTACGGAATTCAATCACATAAGAAGGTTATCTAAAGAAGTCTGAATATTATGGTGATTAAATGATGTGCACAATTTACAACAATATACCAGTAGAAATGTGTTGGAAATCAGAGTTTTTAGTCAAACTAATTAGGAGTATAACATTTTCTTTGAGCATTGCACAATCATTTACACTACTGTAGAGGTAAAGCTTATGGAGTAACTTTAGTCCTCAGAACTGCTTATTTTAAATTTTTGCCAACCTACAGTAATGTAAAACCATGAAAGTGCCTCATATGTGTGAGCGGGAGGCAATCAAGTTACCAGCTGCCAGGATCCCGGCAGACAGGATAGCTACGCCAGAATCCCGACACCCGGAGCACCTCTTGAACAAAAACTAAGGCAGGATGGGGGTATTTGAAGAGGAAAGCGAAGCACAGTAATACAATTTTTGAAAGAAACACTATTCTGACAGTAATGCTAGCCATACATCAGGACGATATTGTTCCAACCAGGCAACTAGTTGGCTGGTTGTAATGATAATCTGGCACTGTGTGGGAGCAAATGATTATAAGCCGTTTGCTCCCACACGCTGAAAAATGGGCAGAAACGGTTGGTCCAACAAGTTGGAAAATCAAACCTGTTCAGTACTTTCCCCCCCAACTGAACGATAATTAGGCAGACACTTTGACCGTGAGTGTCCGTCTACTTCTCCATCGGGATCCCTGTCAGACACAGTAGCTAAGCGGGAGGAGAAGATTCAGTGCCCCCGCTGCACTGTCAAACCCCAACAGTGTTCACCACCCCCAGCAGCAGTGTTTTCCTGCCCGCACCCCATCAGCCCCGGGCACCCAGCACCTGTTGTCATGATTGGACGCCATTCAGACGGCAGAACGTGCATAACTGCAAATACTATTGTATTGATCAATGTCTGCAAATGCCCTGTGTGTGGTTATGTATAAACCCTGTGTGAAAAGGTCATAGGAGACTTTGGCCTGACGTGCCACTGCTTCCATGCTGATCTTAAAGGGGGAGGTGTCATGATCCAGGCTATTTCAAGTAGGAATAGGCCTGTTAATAAGTAGTGTGATATCAATATAGAGGATACCAGGATATCCGAGTGACGCATCAATGGATGTGATGCCAATGCATCTGGGTTACATCGAAATGGGCATGATTGAAATTTGTATTATTCCAATTGA